>NC_056730.1:62002962-62117962 GCF_019279795.1 Protopterus annectens | reverse complement strand
AACAAAAATCCAGACCTAGCAAAAACTATTTTCCCTTAAAGTTAGAATTTTTTAAAACTACCTGTTTATTTACAGATTTTCCTAAGATTTGTTGTCAGCTGCTTTGTTGGTGTTTATGATTACAGCCATTTGATCACTACCTTATTCTTCTGACGTACAGGATTTATTTTATTTATTTACATTTGATAACTGGGTAGTGTCCGACTGGGTGAAACGAAGCCCGTTTTCAGCGGCGACCCGGGGAGAAAAACTCCCAAGTACAGTTACAAACAATACAAGTAATAATACATGGTACAGTACATAACGCTTCTAGCGAGTAAAACACAATACATAGTACAATAAAGATCATCATGTACACATAAGTACAAGTAAAGCTAAAAAAGCAACATAAAAGTAAAAAAATGTGAGTTAATAAACTAAAATTGTTTTTTTTTTTTGTTTTGTTTTTTTAAGTTGGATGGCTAAGTAACGGAGATGAGAGCAGTAAGAACGAGGGGAAGAGTAAGACGTCAAGAGCAGGAGTACGAGGGAAGTAAGGAATCTGCTTAGCCAGAGGAAGTGCAGGAGCATAACCAGTGATTTGAGAAATATTTTGTAAGGAGTTGTTTGAAGTTATGAGTGTTAGGAATAGATACTACTACTGTAGGTTACCCGAGGTCATATGACTTGGAGCAACAGGGGCGTGGATGAGTATTACTTTTACAAGTTCCTGTTGTCTCAGAGTTCCATGCCATTTGAGGTAACACATTTAGAGTGAGGTTGTGGGGGTCAGAGATCCCAGAATGGGAAATGCAGGGAGATAGTATTCCCCACTGCAAAACACAATGCGTTTTAGGTTCTAGCATGCGTTCCTTACACATCAAAGGTTGTACTACATTAACTTGGCAGACATACCTCATAAGTAACAACCCAAGTCTTCTAATTTAGTTTTGATTTAGAGACCTGAATACTATGAATCTCGAAATTAACATGCTCAAGACACCAAGATTGAGAAAGCAAAATCCTCATTCTCAATAACACCAAAATTAAAACACTCAATGCCTTTCCCTTTAAAGCCACAGGCATGAGGAGTGCTGTACATCAGGGTGAGAAGGATATTTAACAATGGCAGAAGTGCAATCTACTACTCCCATGTAACACTGGAAGTGTGTACGCTATCATGGTATCACAGAAAGGAACAGAACTGTTACGAATATATGGATGTGTTTACCATCTAGAGTGGATATTTACTACTAGAAAATATTGGTACTGTGTTTTAAAGAAAAACAAAAGCTGTAAGGGACAAGCAGCTACTGAGACTACTGCAGCGGGAGAAGTACTGAGGAAGTCCACAGTGCACCATGACACCTATGATCCCACAGATTTTTAAAGGTATGTGATATGTCCTGATGTAAGACAAAGAGCAGAACTGTGCAGTGATACACCATGTGTTATAGTGGATGATGTGTTGGTGGGCATCTGTATAACAATTGTGGCAGCTTTACCAGCTTAGAAAGCTATGATACAGGAGCTGAAAAGAATAAGAAGGCCAAGTGTGTAATGAGTGTTAGTAAGGACATTAGCATTGCTAAATATCAAGTACCCAGTTTTAGCCCAAGGTGTGGGGGCTTTGTACATTAGCTGATGAGTGATGTCAATTCAGGGAATCAACTGTTTGCACTGTCAAGAGATATGAACCTTTAAAACTTGAGCAGTGTTACAAGTGTTAATGGATGGTATGTTTCTCACCAAAGACTATATATCTATGCAGCTGTACAGCATTCGTTGCATTGTGCACTACTGTTGACCAACTAAGACCTTGCCTTTAGTATACTGTCTAAAAAGTAGAAATGTTTTGAAGGTGTACAGTTATCACTGGCAATTGATCAGTGAAGCTAACTTAACAGCTAGTGCACAGTACACTATGTGCAACTTTGATACAGATTTTAAAAGTATTCACCTTAATGTTAATGGAGCTATTCCAAAAGGCTGCTTATTTCACTTTAGTGAGAATATCTGGAGTAAAGTGCAAAGCTTGGGTTTGGCTCCAATTTATGGTAAATATATACTGTTGTGTGTGTTAAAAATGGTGAAACTATTAAATAACATTTTCACGGACTGACTTCCAACATGTAGTATATGAAGTATTGATCCATGAGTGAACTATATTAATAATAATTGAGTTAAAGTAGATATCAATATCAGGGAATCTAATACCCCCCTTCTTCCCAACTTGGTGTATGCCAGTGTAAAGAAACTTTTGTTTTGGGGGGGAACCAGAGAAATTTGATAAGGATATCCTTAACAGTTTTTTTTAGGTGGCATGACTATATTCTCCTATTAAAGTAGAAAGAAATATCTATCTGTATATTAAAGACATATATACAAAATGATAAAGAAACTCATTCTTTCCTATCATAAACTAGATATTAATTTTTAAAATAACTATGTATTCCAACCATTTAACCAAAAATCTATTAATAACCATATTTCCAATAGCCTTCACTACTGAATGCTTACACTACTGAATGCTTGATCTCATTTGATACAACTACAATGTTAGAACTTAAAAAGGGGTATTTATTATAATGGAATCAGTTTTTGTCTAATAAAATCCATTTTGCAGATTATTTGATTGCTAGACTCAGCTTATAGAACTGCAACTAGACTGATATTCAAACATGCAAAGAATTCATCCAAAACAAAATTATGACATTAGAATTGCATAATAAAAATTAATTTCCATTATCAATAATGGATCCTTCAAGACCACCTCTTTCATATCCAAATATATACAAACTTATCAGATGTGACTCTGGTTCTGCAGCTATATCTTTCTGGAATTATTCTACTAGAATTAATAATTAAGAATTTTCAATAAAGAACTTTGTTTAAAGTCTGCAGGAAAGTCTACATCTCCTTTCTGGAGAACATATACTTGCAAATTCCTAAATGTTTCTTAACACCACATAAACTTACAATAATGTTTAAAAAAGATATTTTAAAATGTTGGAGATGTGAATTACTTAATGCTGATTGGTTTCATATGATCATTGGTTGTAGAATGGTATCCCCCTTTTGGGCAGAATTTAGTGCCTTGTGGAATGATAATTGTATTGTTTCTGACTCTTATACTATTTAATATACAGTTCCAGAAGTCATACCTAAAAAAAATCAAATGCCTCTATTATGGGCAATGTTATCTATTGCTTGAAAAGTTGTTACAAAAAATTGGGAATCTAAGTATGCTCTCTTGTTTAATCCTGAATTCTTTCATTTAGCCAAATCAGTATGTAATAGTGACATCGCCACTATAAAAATCATAACAAATAATGTAACTCACCAGTTAACTGCTTGGAAGAAATTACTTAAATTGTTGGAGAAATACTAATAGTCTTTCCTGCTTTCTATGACCGTATTGTTATGGACATTGTATATAGCTGTATTTGTAAATATTTTACTAGATTATTTTGTTAAAATAAACATTTTTGAGAAAAAAATGGTGGAAATATTAATCTTGGACATCACAGAAGAGGAATGGAAGGCCATATTTGAGACAAAGGTAGGGATTTGAAGTACTTTGAGGAGTGGTACTTGCCTGAGTAACCTAGGAAGTTTGCAACATAAGCTGTCAGGCACTGCAGACTTCCACCATTATTTCCCCCAGAGTTTTAAAACATCTCTGTGATGAATAATTAATGTTACCTCAGATACAAAACTCTGTAAAGGTTTGGCACCACATGATTCACTGCCTATTAGGTAAAAGGCAATCGGACTTGACTGTTATGGCTGTTCTCATTAGGGAGCAGAATCATGTGGATGAGCAATGTTTGCTTAGGTCCACGGGCTGTCCACCAACACCTAAAAAGTGACATGTTTCAGAGGCATGAATACATGTTACAGAAAAACAGATCCTAGTACTATGCCCAGGATTTACCGAAAGCTTCTGCATTACTCAAAGTACAGCTGTTGGACAAGTATATCATGTGCCAAGAATGTACTGTGGCAAGGCTTGGTGGTATGTTTGTGATTGCACTTTATTTTTTACTGTTTTAAGGATATACAGTGGCTTATTATGATGCAATTTGGGATACATTACTGTTGTGAATTACTGCTATTGTGTATTTGGGATCATGATGGTATTGTAGTCTTGTGTCTCATGCACACTTCCACATTTTTCAAGCATCTGATTTTCGGCATTAGCGAGAACTAGAATTTTGCCTTCTCTATCTTATGGCCTTGAGTATGTGACTTTCTCAAGTTAGTATTGTGGTTTCTAAACCAGAACTCATAATACTCCTGCACAAGCTCATCATACTGTGAACTAGTGAATATTTTTTGCAGGAGATAAGCCCTCCAGCATCATCCATGTAAGGACACTGCTCCCACATCCACGTACGACATTATTCTACTTACATCCCTGCATATCTGAGAAATAAACACTGAAAGGCTGTTTAGAACCAGTTTCTTTTTCCAGAGGCTTTGAAATGGGAACAACCAGTTAACACTAGCATATGATCATTATGATTTTGTGCTACATGAGGTAGGCAACAGCACACAGGCAATAGCCACTTCAGAGTATTACACTTGGTTGACTGTTACTCAGATCTAAGTAGAAATAGCGAGTATCTGTAAACCTGCCTCTAAGCGGTGTGTTATTTTTTGTGATGTATATTTTTTATTCTCGTGTGTGTGTGTCCAGTATAATACAGTTCTTGATCCTAACCCTCACCCCTTAACTACTTAGTAAAAAAAAAAAAAATCTGATGAACCTAAAATAAATTGAAAAGCAAAGTTTGGAAATGAAACTAAGAATCTATTAATACTTTTTTCATCAGATGATATTCATAATATACATGCAAATTTAGACCATTTACAAACAAGAATATACAAGTCTGTCCTTAAGAATATAAGCAAAATCTCATGTGTGTAAAATAGTAAACATTAAAGATATATATATATATATATATATATATATAAATACACACACACACACAGAGGATGCCTAAAAATGCTTTCAGAACTCTTAACTATAGTGTTAGCCCTATAATGGGCTTACTATAAGACATTTAAAATAGAAAGCTATAACTAAAATTTGACATATAACTTGGGTATTAAGCAAAAACTAGTTTTCAACAAACAGAGATCACATACGAGAGGTTTAACTACCAGACAAGTCACCCAATTATGATAGTACCTTACCAAGGTCAACATTAAAGATGGCAATTCCTGATATCATGCTTATAAAACAGAATTAAAGAAAAGCAAACATTATATAAACATTCTGGAAAAATGTCTAATTCTCTTGATAATGACTTGACTAAAACAATACTAATTTACATGGATACCTGAAGTTGAAAAAGATTACTTTATCAAATGGAGTAAAAACAAAAAAGTATTAAGCTGTTATACCAAGAAGCACAGAATATTCTCTCATCATAACAGGTTAAGCTATACTACGGAATCCCTTAGGAGCAATAAAACATAATGAAAAGGATTAACCTTGCATAAAGTGAACGTTAACTCCCACAGAAACCACACTATGTCACTTAAATCATTAGAATATGCCTATAAAGTCAGCAATAAAAAAAAGCTATATTCAATAACACAGAAACAGAGTACAGCAGTAAAACATACAGTAAGTTAATGCCTCACAGTATAAATGAAAAAGCCACTTTAAATCTAGGAAGAAAAAGAGAATATAAAACATTTTAACCACAATACATTTTAAGCGGCAAACACACCAAATAATTCATTTAAAGCATAATCATTTTCAGACTATCAAAACCTGCTAATCAACTTAAAAGATAATAAAAATAAATCTACTTCAACAGAGAGACAAGACCTTAGAAGCTTCACACCAGTCACAAATTGAATGCAAACAAAGATTACGCTGTAAGATGGCTATATAACAGGCAACCTTAGGTAGTGTTCAAGAAAAATAAAGGCCTCTGTACACACATTCATCTTGCCCAACAAGTTGAAGGCAGACAGGTTTAGCAGAATGTAAATAATAAATGTTTTTTTTTTTTATTTATTGAAACTGTCACTCGTCTGGTCAGGATAAAACAGACAAACCGTCTTGGGTTTGGTTCAAGCAGCTTTATTACATGCAAACCCCATCGGGATTGAGGCTTATTAACTTAAACTTAAATAAACTTATAAACAGACTTACTACTGCACTCGTACATGTTAATACTCTGGCTGTTCACTCAAAATGGCACTGATGCTGCACGTGCTCTCTGTTTATACACACGTGCCCTTACTTTGAAATGCTTCTTAAAGTCACAACACACAATCTGATCTACATCCTCCCGCTTTGAGAAGTAAGTCGTGCACAGTAATAATGACAACAATCATTGACATGCAGTTATACAGAAATAATTATAAATGAAAATCATGTCCAGGTCACTGTGTATTTTACACTAAGTCTGGAAATACAACCTGATCGTGTGGCATAAAAATGAGGACTGGGTTTATCAACAGGGATCATCTTTAATGAATGTTTGACTTCAGGGACATCTGGGACATCATCAAGAACGGGAATAGGTACGGAGACATGTCCTTCAACAGGAACACTGTCTGGACTGGTCTGAGATCTAGAATATGTATCACAGGTACAATGCTGCAATATCAATTCAGACACCAGAAAAAGATGCCTTTGATTTCTTCTTCCTCAGAGTCTATTAAAACCGATCTCAGCTTGGCACATACACCTCTCACTTGACCAGTTCGATCAAAACCTTTTGCCATTTGCATTCCATCTCTCCCTCTTTCAATGGACGAAGAAATCTGCATATTTTATCATAGCTGGACTTTGAAAATAAACACTTTTTCAACAGTTGGGCTTAGATTGCTCTGGTGTTTTTAGCATTAGGCATCAACAAGCTGGAAATGATGGGCAAGATTGTTCTGGTTTGCCTAGACAGAAATCTCTGAGCAGGCGAGCAAAGTAAATTGTCATGGGGTATATTTCTGAGATTAAGCAAATTCAAGAAAACATTGCCATTGTCGTGCTTTGACTTCCCTAGCAATTGCTTTGCACTACACGTTCAGCTAGGCCGTTTGACTGTGGGTACTCAGGACTACTGGTGACATGGATAAAGTCCCACTCTCTTGCAAATTTCTGAAATAGCCGACTGGTAAACTGGGAGTTGTTGTCAGAAATAACGGTGTGGACTACCATGGACTTAAAAATGTTGTAGTAGTTGTAGTTCAGGAATCTGGCTTAGCTGAAGTGGCTGTTTTTGCAAATGCGGTTTAGTACTATTGCATACTGAAAAAGACTAAAGTACTTTATCAATATCTTTTGGCAGATAAGGCCAAAATACTAGTCCTCTTGCCCTTCTTTTGGTAGCTTCAGAACCTGGGTGCCACGATGCAAAATTTGGCTGTACTCATGCTGTAAGCAAGTATGAATGAATACTTTAGAACCTTTGAAAATGATACCCTCTTCTATCAACATCTCATCTCTGTAAGAAAAATAAGGCTGCACTTCTGTTGGTACACAAGATTGCTTTGACAGCCATCCATCATTGATGAAGTGGTTCAGCTTTTATAAAATTGCACAAGTCTTTGTATGATCTCTTGGCTCATCAAGTCTTGTGGTAGAAAAATTATGCACTTCCATGAAATCTACTTCAAAATTCTCTGCATCAAGCTTTTCTGTTGTATTTCTGCGTGATATGGATAAGGTATCAGCCAGATAAAGACGTTTGCCTTTTGTATAGACCATTTTGAAGTTGTACTTTTGTAATCTGAGCATCATTCTTTGTAATCTTGCTGGAGCTGTATGCATAGACTTCTTTAAAATAGGTACTAGGGGTTGATGATCAGTCTCAGTCTGGATAGCTCGGCCATAAATATAATCATGGAACTTCAAACTGGCAAACACAATTGCCAAAAGTTCTCTCAATTTCTGCATACTGAATCTCAGTTTGGGTAAGAGCTCTAGACATATATGTTAATAGTCAGGCCTCTTGAAGAATAAATGCACCAAGACCGAACTTTGAAGCATCAAAGGAAAGAATTACTGGTTTGTGGACATCATATCATCTTAACGTTGGTGGACTGGCAATTTTCTGTTTCAGGTCATCAAATGCTCTCTGGTGTCATTCCAACCATGACCAGGTAACATTTTTGTGTCTCAGCTCTCTCAAGGGAGCTGATAATTCACTAAAGTCTGGTATAAACTTGTCCAAATACTTATCCATACCAAGAAAACATTTTAAGGCTTGGACATTATCTGGAGCTGGCATCTCAAGAATAGCTGTTTGTTTGGAAGAATCTGGTCATAGGCCTGACCTGGTAAATAAATGACCAACATAAGTAACTTTTGGTAGCTTGAATTTACATTTCAGAGGATTACGCTTTAGATTCCCTTCACGTGCTCTGTCCAGAACTTTCCTGAGGTTTGTGTCATGCTCTGCTTCACCATTACCTCCAACTAGTAAATCTACTATTACAGTACATTGATAGCCTGAAAACATTTGCTCCATTGCATGCTGAAAGACTTCACTGGCAGAATTTATTCCAAAAGCCATTCTGAGTAATCTGTAGCTATAAAATGGTGTGCTGAATGTAGTCAGTACTGCTTGCCAAAATGAACACTTCGCATCTCAGACAGAAAAACAGGAGCATTTGGCATGAGAGTAGCAACTTTCTCGACTGTACGCATTTGATGGTGGGGTCTCTTTAATGCTTTAAGTTTCTCTAGTTAGTACATATTCTGATTTCATCTGAGCTTTTCTTATGAGCAACTACCATGGAAGACACCCATTCGGTTGGTTCTGTACCTGGACAGATCACACCTTGCTGCACCATTTTATCTAACTGGGCTTTGAGTCTGTCTTGCGTAGCTATCAGAACTCTTCTTGCTGGTCTGACCACTGGACTGACCTCTGGGTCTAATTTCATGGAGTACACAACTGGAAGTTTATGTAGCTTGTCTTCGAAAATGTCAGCATACTCTGAGAAAATAGCATCGGTGAAACTGGAACTAGGACATGTGGTTACATGATGGACTTCTTTGGTAAAAGAAAACTGTTTCATTTTTAAACTGCCTCTGAGACCTAATAGTGACTGTACAGGCTTTTTGACTTCATAAAACTGCAAGCTGCAACTGTTCCCAGCTGAATAGAATGAAAGCACTAGTGAGCCTTCATTCTGAATCTCTTCACCTCCATAAGCAACAAGCTTTATACAATTGGCCAAATTAAGTTATTCACCAGCTCAGGCTGGCAACTCGACACCATAAAAATTCACTGCTAATCATTAGCGGACCAGAGTTTTGTTGTGGCGACCCCTAACTGGGAAAAGCCAAAAGACAGAAAAAGACCAGCACTCTAGCAAATGTTTTTGCTGATATAACATTGCAATTTGTACCAGTGTCACCTTTGAGCTCTGTGGGTTTACCATTATAAGTTCATAGGTAGGTACTAGGCTATCAGCCCAAGGGCCTACATAAGCCTAGCCAACAAGGTTGCCTGGCTTACACCGCCAAAGAAAGTTATTTTCCTGTGCCACTGTCAAGCAGAGACACAGAAGTGATCCCTGGGGCGTATTTCCTATTTTCCATCCACTCATCAAGATTTTTTTTTGAAGAGTGCTAATGAAGAACTTTGCTTGACATAGATGGGTATCCTGTTCCAGAGTATGGGAAGTCTCTGGGACAGGAATCTATCCCTCCAGCATGTCCTGTTTATTGTGGTGACAAGGTTTACGTCCCTAGAGCGTGTAGCTCAGAGGGACTGGGATTTCTTTAGGTGTAGCATGTCCAACAGCTCTGGGTTTGACATAGCTTTACATGTTAGGCAGAGATCACCTCTGAGTAGGTGATATGCTATGGAGTAAAGCTGGAGTTTTGAGGCGGTCAGTGTAGGGCATTTGTTTGAGGCCAGTAATCCTCTTTGTGCAGTACTTCTGTGGCCTTTCCCGCTGCTGCAGATGTCTTGTGAGGTACATTCCAAAAGCGGCATTGTACTCTATAATGGGTCTAATGAGTGTCGAGTAGAGGGGAACAATGACCTCTTTTTTCCTGGATGAGAACCCTTTTATAATGAGATGTGCCACGTAGAAGGACCTCCTGACTACTGTGGTGATGTGACTATCAAAGGAGAGACTACTGTCCACCTGGGTCCCAAGGTCTCTTATCACACATTCGGTGTTAAGTAGATTGCTGCCTATGTGGTAGTTCATGGGTAAAGAATTTTTACCAAAGGGGATGACACTGCACTTTTTGGCATTGAGCTCGAGTCCATGGCTCTGACACTGGGCATCTGTCTCAGCAAGGCCCTTTCTGTCCACATAATTTGGGGACTTTACTATGGCTCCTAGTTTGCAGTCATCTGCGAACTTAATTAGCCAGAGGCCGTCTATGTTAGCCTGTACTTCAGAGAAGTAGATACCAAGCAGGAGAGGTCCCAGGACAGAACCCTGTGGTACTCTACTTGTCACTGCTTTGAGGTTAGATTTGGAGTCTGTAACTTTTACAGTGTGGGTTCTGTCAGTGAGCCAGTTGGCAACCCATCTTGTGACATAGGGATTTATACATAGTTTAGTGAGTTAAGCTAAAACTCCAGAATGTGGGATGGTGTCAACAGGCTTGGCGAGGTCAAGATAGGCTGTGTGAACCACCTTACCCTCATCTACGGCTTTGGTGACTGCCTCAAAGAAGTCGATCAGGTTCAGGAGGCATGATCTGCCTTTTCACAAATCCAAATTGGGTGGGATCCAGAGTTTGGAGGTTACCAATGTCTTTGTTTGAGAGTTCCATTATGATGCATTCTATGGCCTTGCAGACCAGGCTCATCAGGCTAATAGATCGATAGTTCACGGGATCAGAGGTGGCTCCCCCTTTGTGGAGTGAGATAATGGTTGCGGTGTGCCATTCAGTGGGCACAAAGCCTGATGTGAGGCTATTATTGAACATGGTGCTCAAGTGGGGAGCCAGTTCATTCTGAAGTTCATGTAAAACGCAGCTTGGGATGTTGTCCGGTCCCATGAGTGCTGTGTTTTCGGATTTAGAGAGTGCAGCTTTTACCTGCTTAGTTGTGATTACAGAGACTCTGCATTCTTCCTGTATAGAGATGGGCCCTTTAGGGAATGAGAGGGGGGTAAAGTTAGCACTGAACCTATCTGCCAGAATGTTGGCATTATCAGTTGGTTCTGTAATTTTCTTGACTTTGTGCTGTAACTCAGAGCAGATCTGGGTGTTGCCATCGAGATTCTTGACATAGCTATAGAATGCTTTGTGGTTGTCCTTCAAATTAGTGGCAATTTTGTTTTCATAGCTAGCTTTGGAGGATCTTATAAGGGATCTCAGCTTCTTACTGAGGCTGACCAGGAAGCTCCTCCACTCATGGGATTTTACTCTCTTGCAACAGTTTCTTCCTTCTGTTGTACAGTTTGTTTATGGCAGGGGACCACCAGTTTGGCTTCCTTTTTTTGGAGGATAGCGCCTTGGTTCTGTTTGTGATAGCACAATCCATGCATTCGTCTAAGTGCTTATAGACTGCATTTGTGTAGGATTCAGCAGTTGTAACTGTATTGTCCATTTGCATGGGTGTCATGAAGTTCACCACTTCTGTCTTAAGAAGCATGAAGTTGGCTTTGGAGAAATTTTTTACTGTGGTTTCCTTAATGGGGAGTGGGTGTGGGATGTAGATATCAAGGGTGATTAGCTCATGGTCGGATCGGACCAACTGTCATACTGGCTCAGAACACAAACCTAGACATCACTCATTTGGGTGGCCAATATCTTATGCTGTTGCTCTTCGGGTGGCCCAATTGGCAGAGCTTGCCAGTTGCATGACTCCACAGCTGTACCAGAAGGTGCTCTACATTGCTGAAGCAGCCATTCAGTTTCTACAAGATCGAGGCAGTGAGCAGCCTTCAAAACTAATGCTGGGTACCAGTGGATATTTCTCCAGTGCATCTTTAGGAGAAAAACCTTCACCTCTCTCCTGAGGAGCAGATATATAGGGTACCAGCAACTCTTTCAAGTCAGCTCCAGCAATTGGAGCATCACCCTTCTTTATAGAGGTACATCCGACAACTGGCTGACAGAGACCAAGATAGATGCAACCTCTCCTTTCCACAACTGAATCTGTAGCAGGATGACACATTAAGAAATGGTCACAACCTTACTACAAACTCAATGCAGTGATACAGTGAAGTGGTACAGAAACACAGTTCCCACAGCCTGTAAAAGCATGAGGTACTCCCACCTTCTGTCATCTAAACATGTTCAACAGATGCTGCTCTGCAGCTTCTAAATCAAACACTCAATGTTAATCCACACGTACAACACAGTACAAAGTGCAAGACAATGGGAGTATCCCAAAAATAAATTGTTACAGTACATCTCAAGCTTAGTCTCATGAACCCCTGCCAACTGCTGCCAAAGGAGGTAGAGGCAACATCACAGGTAATCATAACAATGACAGCAATGCCTCCAATGTAGATAACACCAGTGGTGGTATAACACCAGTTCATAAGAGTCCATCTTCTTCAATAGACGTCTGGATACAGAAAGCCTACAAGTACATTTTAGCCTACAAGTACATTTTTGGTACTTAATTTATCAGTGATAGTCAACTAAACTGCTGCATTCATTAATTTGCTTAAGATTACTTGTCTTGGTGACTGCATTTTGTTTTCTGTTTTACTGATAGTTAACAAAACTGTAGTGCTGTTATTATTTGCTTGATATTTCTGGTCACTGTCTAGATCCTGTTCAGGTGGTTTCATAGCGGGGTTGTTCATCTTCTTTTGAAGCCAGCCTTCCAAGGTGCGAGGCACAGCTTTTTGTGTTATCTGATTCTCTGAGGCTCTTAAGTTTTCCATCATACTACTGTATAAGGAGTTACAATTCTGTGAGACAGTATCAGTATCTAATTGCTCTTTGTGGCCTAACTGTGATTGATTCAATAGACATCTGGATACAAAAAGCCTATAAGTATATTTTTGGCATTTAATCTGTTATCAGTGATAGTCAACTAAACTGCTGCATTTATTAATTTGCTTGAGATTGCGTGTCTTGCTGTCTGCATTTTGTTCCCACCCTCCATCCCTATTGGTGTCTTGTTCTTACACTTGGTGGCTTTGCTGTTGCCCGCCCTACTGTAAATTTGATCTGGGACACTCCTCCCAGTTTAGTGTCATTAGTTCATTCTACCTAATACAGAGAGAACATTTGAGAAAGCCAACCCACTTAGGTTCTTAACCTTGAATTATCTTCTGTTCCTCCTTTCTCTTTCCACTTTACTAAAAAGAAAAAAAAAAACTTTGCTAGAATCTCATTGTGTGTTCTGAGTGTGCTTCTTGGCACTTTTTAACGTTCAGAGTTGAATAAAACAATAACTGAATTCAGTTCAGAATACAGTTTAAATAAATTGCATTTATTTAAACTGTGTTTGCTTTAATATTACTACACACTCAAGTGTTCTAGCTTGCACTGCACTTGAATTGTTTTTAGTGCTGTTTTAGCTGCTTTTCCGTAAAAAAAAAAAAAGAAAAGAAAAATTCTAAGCTTGTGTCCTGCCTTTCCTGTAACTAGTCTAGTCAAGATACAGATTTGTTGTATCCAGGACTGTTTGTTAATTTGAGACGCCCAAGCCTTTCCATCTTGGAGGAAAGCCTTCTAGCTTACCAGTGGGAGTGATAAGAACTAGGTAGCCTACCTACCACAAGAGGAGTGGTTTCTGGCCTAGAAACTGTAGCCTATTGGCTGTTTGGGCAGTTTCTCTCTCTCTCTCTTTCAACTTTCTGGTTTAAAAGCTTGCATTTGCACTGATTTCCTGCCTTTCCTGTAACTAGTCTAGTCCAGATGCAGATTTGCTGTAATCAGGGACTGTATGTAAGCTTCTGAGCCCCCCCCAAGCCTTTCTGTGTTGGAGGGAAGCCTTCTAGCTTATCAGTGGGAGTGGTAAGCACCAAGTAACCTATCTACCAGAAAAGGAGTGGTTTCTGACCCAGAAATTGTAGTTTATTGGCTGTTTGACCAGTTTTTCCATCTCTTTCAACTTTCTGGTTTAAAAGCCTGCATTTGCGCTCGTTTCCCACCTTTCCTGTAACTAGTCTAGTCTAGATACAAATTTGCTGTATCCGGGACTGTTTGTTAGCTTCTGTGCAGTGCCAGTCTGCTCTTCAGTTTTTTTCCTTAGATCTGCTAGTTCTCTCCTCCCTGCACTTACTAGCTTATTAATCTAGCACTCTACTAGACATCTTGTAGCAATTATTGTAGCACACACAAGTGCTACCAGTACTAAATGTTCTACAAGGAAACAGCTCTAGTACTTATTATTAATGACCACCCCTCCAGGCATGTCTAAAGATCAGCTCCCTGCGCTTTCTCCTATTAATCTGGTGAACTTGGGCATCCTGAAGCAATGTAGCACCTGCTTCATGTACACGGACAGCCCTCTCTTCCTATCTTCCAACAGACATACCAGAGATGCACGTATAGATCCAAATTGGAAGCCACTCTCTCTCCAGCCAAGACCGAAATAGCTGGCCAAGAGGAGAAGGTCAACACTGGCACCCCACCACATGGAACACACAGCCCTCCAGAATACACACCAGCGCTGCCCTTCACATAAAAACACAAACACACTTACCTTCATGGAGGCCCTCAATAAAAATCTACCCAAACAGCAGAGACCTCCAAGGCAGAAACGCACTTGACCACCACAACACTAATCACAAGACACACAACCCTCCTAAACAAAACAGTGTGCCACTCAAAGTCCCTAAGGCAAAACAGCATGCCCAATACACTAGTCATAGGTGACTCAGTAGTGAGGTACACTGATGTCCCACTCACTGGGTTGAATACGGAGAAAGTAACAGTCAGCTGCCTGTCAGGTGCCAGGATCTGCCACATAATCCATGCACTCAGGTCCCTCAGCAACAGGTACAAATATGACTCTGTTATTGTACACGTGGGTGAGATGTACCTCACTGGACTACATGAAAAGAGACATGGAGGATTATGTAGCCAAGGTGGGTATGACCCTAGCCCTGAGCAGCCTCCTACCATCACCCACAATGATAACACAGTACAAGCAGAAAATTATCGATTTCAACAATTGGCTAAGTTTCTGGTGTCATTCTAAGAGGAATTCTGATGAAGTCAAAGTGGATTGATGAAAGAGCTTAATTATTTGTACTAATAAAAGAGTGTTTGGGACTCGCAACAGTAGTGCTTCACTTTTTGGGTCATTCTAAGAGGATCCAGTATCTGCCTACCTGGGATAACATGACTGATGGACCTCGATGCTTTGCCAGAGATGGCCAGCACCTGTCACCCCTGGGCTTCGGGATACTGACTAAGGCTCTTGCCACCCCTATAGTGCCTTTTTAGGCGGTGTTCCAAAGAAGAAATTACCACCATAACAGCTACAAACAAATGCAATCTGCGGGTCATGCTGCTCAATGCCGGAAGTCTAAATCTCAAAATGCACGCACTTGAAGCACTCCTTAAAATGGAGAACATCGACATTTATGCTGCAACAGAGACCTGGTTCAAGGCAGCAGAAAGCACCCCTGCACTACCAGGCTATAACTCATTCCACACCTTTCAGCGCCAGAACTAGGACCGAAGCTCCAAAGGTGGTGGTGTTTCCATATTCATAAAGGATGTACACACCTCCAGACTGGTAGCCCAAAAGAACGCATCACAGATACTTCAGGTGCAGCTAACATTGGGTAAGACAGCGATTCAGGTCATCACCTGCTACAGGTCCCCAACCATATCCCAAGACTCACACTCCATGTTCCTAAGCACCTTGGAGAATATTAGAGTCCTACCTACCACTCTCATACTGGGTGACTTCAACTACCCCTCCATTAACTGGGAAAACTACTCATGTACCAATACAATTGCCCAAAGTTTCCTGGAATTCATTAATTCCAATGCCCTGGACCAGCTCTATACCAACAGTCAACTCCTCCCTGGTTAGATCTAACCACAAACTAATCACCTTGAAAATCCACATACCTCCCACCACCACCCCCCTCCGCAAAAGTAACCACCATGAAAAACTTCTCCAAAGCTAACTTTGGGCTTCTAAAAACAGAGGTGGCTAACTTCACGGCACCCATGCAAATGGAGATCAGTTGCATGACCAATGCACTGTATGAACACATACACAAATGCATGGAGCTCGCCATACCCAATAGAACCAAGACATTGTCCTCCAAAAAAAGGAACCCAATTTGGTGGTCCCCTGCCATAAACAAACTCTACAAAAGGAGGAGGAAACTGATGCGGAATAAGGTGAAGTCCCAAGACAGGAAAAAATCCCTTATTATGCCTCAACAAAAAGTTGAGATCCCTCATCAAATCCTCTAAAGCAAGCTATGTAAACAGAATTGTAGCAGATAGTAAAGACAACCACAAGACCCTCTATAGTTATGTAAAGAATCTCCACAGCAATACCCAGATTTGCTCTGAGTTCCTGCAAAATGGTAGTTCCTATATCGAGCCAACAGATATTGCCACTATACTGGCTGACAGATTCAGTGCCAACTTTATCCCCATCTCCCCCACCAAAGGACCAATCACAATACCAGTAGACTGCCAGGCACCCAGTATTACTGCTACACAGGTTAAAACAGCACTGTCCAAAGCCAGGAATACAGCTTATATGGGACCTGACAATATCCCTGGCTGTGTTCTACATGAACTACAGAGTGAACTGGCACCAAACCTGTGTGCCCTGTTCAATCACAGTCTCATCTCAGGCTTTGTCCCTACTGAATGGCACACCACTACAGTCATCCCTCTCCACAAAGGAGGGGCAATTACAGACCTTGGGAACTATCGCCCCATTAGCCTAATGAGTCTGATATGCAAAGCTAGGGAATGCATCATCATGGACCTAATAAACAGGGATATAGGAAATCTCCAAACTCTGGATCCCACACAGTTTGGTTTTGTGAAGGGTAGATTATGCCTGCTCAACTTGGTGGACTTCTTTGAATCAGTCACTAGAGCTGTGGATGAAGGCAAGGTGGTTCATACAGCCTACCTTGATCTGGCCAAGGCCTTTGATACAATTCCCCACTCAGGAAGCACAGAAACACTCAGTAAGCTAGGCATCAACCACTATATCACTAGGGGGGGGGTTGCAAACTGGCTCACAGATAGAACCCATAGTGAGAAGGCAGCTGACACCAAGTCAGAATGCCAACCTGTCATAAGTGGAGTCCCACAGGGTTCGGCCCTGGGTCCTCTCCTGTTTGGTATCTACTTCTCTGAAGTCCAGGCCAACACAAAGGGACTCTGGCTGACAAAGTTCACAGACAATTGCAAGTTGGGAGCTATTATCAACTCCCCAAGTGATGTTGACATCCTACAGAAAAGGCCTCATTGAGACCAATGGCTGGTGTCAGAACCATGGCCTTAAGCTCAATGCCAAAGAATGTGTCATCATCCCCTTTGGGAAAAACCTGGTTCCCACGAATTACCACATTGATGGCAGTCTACTGAACACAGAAGGAGTTATAAGAGATCTGGGGACACAGGTTGACAGCAGCCTCTCTTTCGACCATCGCATTGCCACTGTGGTCAGAAAGTCCTATATGGCACATCTCATTACTTAGGGTTTTGCATCCAGGAAGAAAGAGGTCATTGTCTCCCTCTACTCTTCCCTCATTAGGCCAATCACAGAGTACAATGCCCATTTGGCATGTACCTCACTAGACACCTGCAACAACTGGAGAAGCAGCAAAAGTACATCACAAAGAGGATCCCAGGCCTTAAACACTTGTCCTATATGGACAGACTATTGCCTACTTAGAGGCGATCTCTGCTTGACTTACAAATCCATGTCTGACCCAGCTCTGTTAGAAATGCTACATCTAAAGAAATCCCAATCCCTTCTCACCACATGCTCCAGAGACTTCAACCTCATTACCACAATCAAGAGAACAAGCTGGAGGGACAGGTTCATAACCCAGAGACTGCCCATTCTATGGAACAGACTTCCCATACATGTCAGAGTACTTCACTAGCCCTCTTCAAGAGAGAAATCTTGACGAGTGGATAGAAAATAGAAAATTCACCCCGGGGATCACTCCAGCGGCTCTACTCGACAGAGGCAATGGGAACTAAGGTCTGGTGGCACGATGCCAGGGTAATCCTTTTGGTTAGGCTTGGAAAGGCTCCAGGGCCATTAGCCTAGTACACACCTATGAACTTACCATCAAACTGGCTCAGAAAGGTGCTCAAAGTTCTTGTGTAGGAAAAAGTGGAAAATAGTTCATAGGTTAGAACTAGGCTAACTGCCCTTGTGAGTTATTTCAAGCCTAGCCATTTATCTCATTTGAGAATCAAACCCTGCACCTTGCGTCTGTAAGGTACACACCTTAACCATTATGCCATCCTCCTGCCCTCCCTGGCATATCTCACAGGAGTCCTACACTAATCTCTTACTGAGACAGCCATATGGTAGATCCATGAGCATGGATACACATTACCATATAAAGCACTCCACAATGTTGTGTGTGCGCATGCTATATGCACAAGCATATAGTTTACATGTGTTATGCTAACCTTGATGTGCATGACTCGCGACACATTTGGTTAGTACATTGCATATAGATGACAACATTGGCTTCATTACCGTAACCTCTATACAAACTGTCTGCTATTAGTGTGATGTAAAGCACTGTTACTATTTTGCACATCACAATTTGCATCCGTAAGACAAAGACAGAGGATTTTCTTAGAATGGCTGTACAAGTCCAGGTTTAGAGAGCTAAGTAATGATGCCTGCCTTTTCCAGTACCACAGCAACAGCGCAAACCTTGTGGAGGATGTCGGAGACTAAGCATGTGCTTTGGTGCATGTGTAAGTGGACCTCATCACAATGACATACCATATTATTGTCTGTCTGTCTGTGGGGGGGGGGGGGGGGGGCAGTTGTGAACACAGGATGCTCTGAGGATTATATGACACAGGATGGAGTGGCATTCCAGGGCCATATGTACAGGTATGGGTACAGGACAAAATGTGAAGAAGGCTGTGCATAACAGTAACTGCATCAGTTAACAAGGTGCAGTTATAGGGAAGTTGGAATAGCTACAAATCCCATCAATGTACATCCTGAAAAGCTTAAGATAGCCTGAGCTCCCCCACTTGCTTCAAATATCACAACTATAAATTGCACACAGCATTCCAAATAGCCCCAACTCCTGCCCTTACATCCATAATTACACCCTACATACCCAGTCATGACCTCAAAAAGTACACAACAAAACCTTCGGCAGGTGACCAAGCCAAACAAAAATATTGGAAAAATACTTCACAGTCATTCAGTTGCGTACTCATGGAATAAACTTCCAATGTCCCTTCGGCTCCACTACCAAAAGTGGCGAATTCAAAAAGCAACTAAAAATTAATTTCCAATATGCATGGATCTGTAGTTGAAATTACCCAATGAATGTTTCTCCTTCTCTCAATTAACATATCCGCCTAAACTGTCTACATACATTACTCTCTCTCTCTGCAGTTAGTACTTATGCCATTAAATGCGTCTTTGTTATACTATGCCTGATGTTATGCAGATTTTTTTTTTTTTTTTTTTTATTTCAGGCATTGCTACATTCCTTGTAAATAACTTAATACTAACCAAATTTCTCAAACATTATTAGTGCACTCTCAAAATACTGTACTTTTGCCTTGTATATATTCATATTGCTCTTGGTTTTTGTACTTTTAAGCATCTTACAACTTGAATGGTTAGGTTTTTCTTATTTTTCAATTACTTTCCTACAACTTTTCTCCTCAGATCTCCGCTAAACAAGGGCTCTCTGGGCCCAGTCGGACTAACCCAGTTAACAAATGTAAAACTAAAAAAATAAAACTTCACAGTATAGAATATACACCCACTGGTTGACATGTTTTGCCCTCTTTTTTTTTTTTTTTTTTTTTTTTACAGGTATTGCAATGACAACCAACAGTATGTAATGCTAAGAAATGTTCACTAGCCAAGAGAAAGAAAGGCATCTGCAGACCCACCAAGCCTATTACATGCACCTACCTGCAGAGATGCTGCAGGCAAGCATTATTTGTTTAATATCTGGTGGAAACTATTGCAGTATGTTAATGTTGTGGGTGGCTATAAATTCATAGAAAATGTGCAACAGAGGGTTACCAATGTGATATTCCATGCAAAGGAAAAGGCACAGGCCACTGTAACAAAAAGGTTCACCTCCGAAAGTGGGCCACCACTAAGGAAGGAGCTAACAGAAGGTACAAAATATTTGATTTCACTTGATGGCCAGGGAAATCAGCCCTTATAGATGAGGATAGCTTATATATGATAGCTGGCCTGGCAAAAAACACCCATATGTCAATAAGGAACACACCAATTTAGTAATGTCCATTATATTACACTATAGCATGCACCACTGCATAATCCAAGTGAGGGACTGTCCAAGGTCTGTCTGTATATCTGTTCTTCCAGGCACCTTTAGTTGGCAAATATAACATCTTGCATGACAAGGTACATCTTCCAGCATATCTACTGCTTCCACTGTTTCCATGTGTGCAAGTATGGATGACATAAGGGGTTATGGATAGATGTCGGTGTACTGACAGTGGTGGTGTGGGTTCCTGCATTCACAAATTCCACTGATTTAGGGTCCAGCACAACAGGATAACAAAGAGGTGACAGCAGTCCATTTATAGCCATCAATGATGCAATGATGGCAACATGCAAAAGGCATGGTCAGATGAATGTCTGGTAAAATATCCCTGCAATAACTACAAGCTGTAAATTCCCACACAACCCAGTGGTACTGTCTGCAACACTAGGGGAGGAGCTGTCACTCACATTTATCATTGCATTGCTCCCTGTACAACTACTTACTGAGAACATGGCATCATCAGAGGATGACAACCATACTGTACTTCAAAAGTCACACAAAGTCTCTACTTGTGTGCTCACAGTGTAGGCATTGGACATGTGCACTAACTTTCATGGTGAGTATACCCACATTACTGGAGATATGGATGAGGATTATACACAACCATGACCTTAGTGCAGTCATGGATAAGGCTACAGCACTTAGTCTAAACCAGCAGACATGCAGGTCAATGATGCAGACACAGAAATCTGCTATATACTGTACTGTGGAAATGGTGTGCATGTATCATGGCTTACAGGAGGACTTGCAAGAACTCACTGGTGGCAAATTCTGCCAACATATTTGCATCTGTAAAGCATGTTGCAACCTCTGTCTGGTCTACTACTACAGTCCATAGCTATTGTAAGGTCCAAATGTGATGTGATCAAGCACAGGCTGTCCAAAATCACACTACGCATACCATTAGTGATAGGGCATCAGTGTCACCTGTGGGCAAATGACCTACCACCCTTGAACATGGACATCAACCATATCTAGATGAAAGGTGCTGCTCCCACAGCCCAACAGAATAAGCACCCCATCAGGGGTGCTTGTGCACAGTCTTGTGGCTCCATCCCTTTCCTACCATGGAGAGGATCAAGCCCTGACACATCAAGCCAACACATTGATCACTATCAACTGATGTAGGTGTATTGAAGCAGTGGAAGATGTGATCAGACTCCCCACACAACCTCTCAGAGCATGTGGTTATCTCCAGTACCCCTTGCTCACACTACAGAGTTGCAGGCACCTGTCACTGTGTCCCACACACCCATGTAAATGACAACTTGGCTCACTCACTCTGTAACCTGTGTGGGTATGGTAACATTTGATGCACTGTCTGATCAGTTCATGCACTGCACTTCATAGGCTGTTTGTGATACTATATGCATCATTGCATCCATCTCTGCCTCATCTATAGTTCTGTTGCATGCTCCTCCACAGCCTCTCCATCCCACCCTTCTATTACTGCGATGACTTGTATGGCAGGCACTGAAATATTTCTCTTACTGCTCTATTTGTTTATGCAATACAATATTGTGGAGCATGGCACACAACAAATATTTTGCTGCATATATGCATATGATATTGAACTGCCCCTCCTAAGTGTCTAAACACCAGAATCAACCCTGCAGTAGTCTATATTCCCACTCCACTGGTCTTTTGGTTTTTGCATGGACTGTGTTATGGCCATTTCCTGCAATGTATAAGGGTTGCATATTGGGGTCATTAACCAGGGCTCTAGAAAATATCAAGCATTGTCTGCACTATATAGTAAACAACTTATTACATGTGGTGTGCTCCAAATGCATGCTACCTCTAAATATAATCCAGCAGTAAGAAAGTACAGTTATGTAAAACCTTTCCATAACAGTAGTTCTCTTCACTGTTGCAATATTCATAACCCAAGGGATCTCCTGCCATGAAAAGGCCAACATCCAACCAGTATACCAAAGCCCTTTAGTACTTGGACATCTTGTATCACACATATACTCCCTGTGTAAGGCAAGCGGTATAAAGAGGACATACGAATGTACACACTCAGAGCTGAAGAAGCCCCAGGTGGAACAGAATGCCCCTAGGGACAAGGGAAAACATGTGCATCCAGAAGGGAGAAAGGAGAAGAGCCCCCTTGGCCAACATGGCAAGAAAGAGCAGAACAGAGTAGAGGGGCAGGAGGAAGGGAGTGAATGCTGCAACAGTGAAGGGGAGGACATTACTATTATGGTACGATTTTATACAACTGTACTATGTCCTTCAACATCGCTGTTACAGTATTCATAACCTAAGGGACAGCACAAAAGCTCAAGAGGAAAACTGGCATGGAAGAGCCGCCAGAAACCCACACAGGATAGCCCTAGCAAAGCCAGCTCGGGCCCTGGAAGTAATATCCAACTTGTAATGTTTAATGAAAGTATGAACATAGGACCAAGTAGCAGCCTCAAGGATGGAACTGATTTCCAGACCCTTGAGAGAAAGCACTAGAGGAGGCAACAGCCCTGGAAAAATGAGCCTTTACTGATGAGGAAAGATATATTTACTATGAAAATAACAATAAAAATGGCTTTAGAAATCCAGGAAGAGATGATTTGCTTAGAAGCAGCAAAACCCAAAGACCTGGGATCAAAGGAAACAAAAAACTGCTCAGATTTGTAAATAACTTTATTTTTTTTTCCATATAATATCTGAGCTGTCTATGCAAATCCAAGCTGTGAAACTCCTTCTCACTGGCAGACTGCAGAGAAGGAAAAAAAAAAGATGAACAGACTGATTAAGGGAAATGCCATTAACCACCTAGGGCTTAAAAGAAGGATTAGACTGATTAAGGGAAATGCCATTAACCACCTAGGGCTTAAAAGAAGGATTAGACTGATTAAGGGAAATGCCATTAAAGTACAGTTTTGTACCTACCATAAATGTAGATGTTCGAGGATTCCCTTGCTGCAGTCCTGACTATTGGGTATAGTCCGCGTCCCAGTCGGCCCGAATACCAGAGTATAAGGCTGACGTCGGTCATGGCGCCTTAGACTGACGTCAGTACGTCAGGGTACTAATGCGCATGACCGACGTCATTTCCTCAGTCTTTTCTTGCCCCAGATGTCAGAAGACCCAAAAAGACAAGTCCCAAAAACAACCTGCACCAATAAACATGTACAATATATACAGTAATATAAATATACAAAAAATATAAGCATGTAAACTCACCTACACAACCACCCTGAAACACAGAGGGAAGGAGGGTAAATTGGACTGCAGCAAGGGAATCCTCGAACATCTACATTTATGGTAGGTACAAAACTGTACTATGTTCTTCGTCTTCCCTTGCTGCAGTCCTGACTATTGGGTAGAATCCCAAAGCAGAGGTAAGGGAGGCTGGCAAATTATAAAGTAGCAGGAGCTGACAACATGCCTTGTAAAACAGCTGTGGCAAAACCAGCTCTAGACTTAGAGTATATAGGCAGGTGATAATGCCTAGAGAAAGTATGCACTGAACTCCAAGTAGCTGCTTCCAGAATATCCTTAGTTGCCACCCCCTTAGAAATGCTGTTGAAGTGGCAGTAGCCCTAGTGGAATGAGGCCTAATCCCAGCTGGAACCTCTTTGCCATGATGGGAATAACAAAATGCAATGCAAAAGCCAATCCACCTAGAAATAGTTTGTTTTGACACAGGTTTGCCCTGTGAACTTAAAGCAAAAGAAACAAGTAACTGCTGAGACTGCCTAAAATCTTTAGTCCTGCTCAAATAATAACGCAATTGCCTGTGTACATCTAAAGTGTGCAAAATTTTTTCCCCTTTATTTTGAGGATCTGCAAAAAACGTAGGCAAATGAATAGTTTGGTTTAAAGCCACACTAGAAACCACCTTAGGCATAAAGGAAGGATTAGTACGTAATGATACCCTGTCCTTATGGAAAATCAAAAAGGGCTCTACTGCCATAAGGGCCTGCAACTCAGACACCCGTCTTGCAGAAGTAATAGCCAACAGAAAAGCAGTCTTCCATGACAAATATTTCAATTCAGCAGTAGCTGCCGGCTCAAAAGGTTGTAGAGTAAGTTTTTCCAACACAAAATTGAGATCCCAAGCAGGAGTAGGAGCTCTACGTGGGGGTCTTATATTCTTTGCCCCTCTAAGAAACTGCTTGAACAAAGGATGCGAAAACAAAGGTGGGTCACAATCATAGTGAGCTGAAATTGCTGCAGCATGAATCTTTATGGAAGAGAAAGACAAACCTTTGTCCAATAACTCAGTAAGATATTGAAGAGCCACACTCAAATTAGGCTCTGAAATCTCCAAATTCTTTGCTGTACACCAAAATAAAAATCTCTTCCATTTTTCTGCGTACACTCTCCTAGTACTAGGCCTTCTAGCTTCCATAATCACATTTAAAACTTGTTGAGGAAGCTGAGACCTTCCATGTTTCAACACAGAATATGCCAAGCTGTGAGATGGAGAGATTGAAGCTTGACATTGAGCAGATGACCGTCCTTCTGAGATAACAGATGAGGAATCAGAGGTAAAGGCCATGGAGGCTTCTTTACAAGACTCCTTAGAAGTGGGTACCAGTGTTGCGAGGCCAATCTGGAGCTATCAAAATCATCCTTGGCCTGTCCTGTCTGACCTTTAGTAATACCTTTGGAAGAAGAGGTAGAGGTGGAAAAGCATAGACATGAAGGTTTTTCCAACTGAAAGACAGAGCATCCACTTTCCAAGCTGTGTGATGAAACCCCTTTGTGCAATACTTTGGCAGCTGGTGGTTTAGTGGAGAAGCGAACAGATCTATGTCTGGAGTTCCCCATGACACTGTCAATTTCTGAAATACATGAAGATCCAGTTTCCACTCGTGGGGATCCATGATTTGTCTGCTTAATACATCTGCTAGGGAGTTCTGTGCTCCTGGCAGAAACCTTGCCTGAAGAGTCAGTTGCAGGCTTAACGCAGTCTCCCATAAAATCATTGTTTGCCTGCATAGAGGATAAGAATGTGTTCCCCCTTGCTTGTTGATGTACCACATGACAGTTGTGTTGTCTGTCAGAATCAACACCTGCCCTGGAAGAAGTAACTCCTTGAACGCCATCAATGCAAACTGGACTGCTAACATCTCCTTCATGTTGATATGTAGATGCTGTAGTCTGGCAGGCCACTTGTCTTGTATCCACTTTCCATTTAGATGAGCTCCCCAAGCAGTGTCCGAGGCATCTGTCGTTAAAATCTGACTCGCCTCTGGCCGGGTCACAGAGAGTCCCTTGTTTAGGTGACATTCCTGAGCCCACCACAAGAATTCCTTTTGAAGGCAAGGTATTATTTGAATGACAGTGTCCAAATCTTGGCAGTGCTGTGTCCATACATTTTTGAGATACCATTGCAGCTTCCTCATATGCAATTTGGCATTGGGAAGCACCAGAATACAAGATGCCATGAACCCTAATGCTTGAAGGACTGTCCTTGCAGTCAGCACGGACTGATGAAATAGTTGATGGAAGTAAAGTGACAGACTCTTTTGTTTGTCCGGGGTTAAAAAAGCCATCTGGGCTGCTGTATTCAGTCTCACACCCAGAAAGCACATGTCTTGAGAGGGTACTAGACTGGACTTTATTTCGTTCACAGAATACCCTAGGCATCTTAGCACTGCTATGACATATTCCAGATGCTGTAGAAGGTGTTCCTGTTCTTGAGCCAGAATCAGGCAGTCGTCCAAGTAAGGATAAATTTGAATGCCTTGAAGCCTGAAGTAAGCTATCACTGGAGCCAGAACCTTTGTGAATACTCTGGGCGCAGTAGATAAGCCAAAGGGCAATGCAGAGAACTGATAATGAAAATCTCCAGTTCGAAACCGCAGATACTTTCTGCAACTTAGCCTTATGGGCACATGAAGGTAAGCTTCCTTGAGATCCAAAGTTACCATCCAGTGATCCTTGCCCAGCAGAGGTAACAGTTGCTGTAACGTCAACATCTTGAACTTGGGAATGTCCAGATAAGTGTTGAGGATAGATAAATCCAAAATTGGTCTCCACGTGTTCCCCTTCTTTGGTACTAGGAACAGGCGAGAATAAAATCCCAAGCCCCTTTCTGACACAGGGACTGGCTGAATAGCCCCTATCTGGAGTAACTGAGAAACTTGCTTGAGAGCCTCTTTTCTTTGTGGAGGAGGAACATCTGGCATGCCTTTGAAAGGGGGCATTGTGTGGAAATAAAATCTGTACCCGTGATGAATGATATCCAGCACCCATCTGTCTTGAGTGATTAAATCCCAATTTTCTTTGAAAAGAGACAATCTTCCTCCCAAAGGAGCTGCCAGACGAGAGTCCACTGGCAGCTGAAAAGGCAGGTCATTGGTTCTGCTTACGAAAGGACTGACCCCTGCCCTCACCAGAAGTCTGAGCAGGTGAACTGTCTGATCTAGGCCTAAACGAACCTTGAGCCCTGCCCCTACCACGTCTAGATCTACCCCTAGACTGGGAACCATAAGCAGGATATGTCCACCCCTTAGCAGGCCAATTTCTACTAAACTTGGAGGCTGCACCTGCAAAAATCTTTAACAGTCTGCATAGACTTAGCTTTGTCCTCCATTTTCTTTAAAACTGCTTCCACAGGCGGTCCAAACAACACATCAGACTGTAAAGGAGCATCCAAAATCCTGGTCTTAACATGCTCAGCTAAATTCTGATCCTTCAACCATGCATGTCTGCGAAGAACAGAACTAGTAGCAGCCACCCTCGAGGAGGCCTGAACAGCATCAAAACCACACTGCAAAGAATGCTTACCCACTTGTTCAGACACATGAACCAAATCCAGCAATTCTTTACACTCAATACCTTCCGCCAAAGCATCCACCTTAGATTTCAATTGTGAAAGGAGATAATTCTGATATTTCAGCATATGAAATTGACAATTCAACGCCCTCATGGATAGAGTGGAAGAAGTATATACTTTCTTACCCCACCTATCCAAAGCCCTTGCCTCTTTATCAGAGGGTACAGGATTTTTAACCACAGAAGCTTTAACACCTTTAGGCCCCTGAGAAACAGTTTCTGGGTCCGCCCTGGGACTCTTAAACAAATACTTATGAGCTTCGGGCACCCTATAATACCTATCAGGCTTAACAGGAGCAGGAGGCAAGGAATCAGGGTTCAGAGAAGCCTCTGCAAAAACATCCTCCACCACATTCAACACAGGAGGAATAGCTAAGGGCCTATGCTGAGGCAAAAACAAGAATTCCCTAAGCCTTTTTCTGGAGTCAGAGTAATCTTGGCCTTCCCATTTAAAGTGCTCCCTCATGGAGTGAAGAGTCTCTGAAAATGAAAAATCCTCAGGAGGAGAAGCTGAAGGAGTGGAATCATCCACATCAGAATCAGAATAAGCAGGAAACTCTTGCAAGTCTTCCACAGAAGACTCTGAAGCCTGTGAACACTGTTCAAAACTATCAAACTCCTGTTCCACCCTAGGCCTCTTGTCAGGTGGGGGCATAGAACCTCTAATCAGAGTAATCAAATCTTCTGCCATTTTAAGCATATGTTTCTTAGGCACAGAGCCCGAAATGCTAGGAGAAGCCCCTACAGAAGCTGAACTTGGCCTTCCTCTAAAAGAAGCTTTGGCAACAGAAGGAGAGGCCCTAACTACCTTGGGAAGAGAGGGAAGAACAGTTACCTGAGAAGCCCCTCAGCCTGGCCTACCTCCTGAGAGGGCACATCCTGTAACAGTAAAGTATCTGCCTGAGACTCCATAGAGACTCCTGGCAAAACCTCTGGCTCCCTGAGCCTTCTAAAGGACCGGCGTCCGGGACTGCCGGTTCCTCACCCCTAGACTTCACTGTTTTGTCCTTGCGCTTCTTAGATGAAGCAGGCGTCGGCGCATCCGCCGGCATAGTATAATTGCAACGCTTCCCAAACACTAACCTAGCACAATCAAGCCTCCTCTTAATAGTGCGCTTGTTAAATCTAGCACAAGAGCGGCAACCAACAACGTCGTGCTCAGGCCCTAAACAAGGTATACACAATGTATGATAATCCCTATGCGGTATCTGCTTCCCACAAGAAATACAGTTATTCACTTTTTCTGACATCCGGTAAAATACTGAGGCAAGAAAAAACCAAAATGTTCCCCAACGGCGTTACTTAGCCAACTCTGTACTCGGTCTGAAACTCCGGTTTGGAAAATCTCAGAACGCCAACCTGCACTCGCAAAATTGCTTCTGCATCGGACCATGCGGCAAAAAAGACTGAGGAAATGACGTCGGTCATGCGCATTAGTACCCTGACGTACTGACGTCAGTCTAAGGCGCCATGACCGACGTCAGCCTTATACTCTGGTATTCGGGCCGACTGGGACGCGGACTATACCCAATAGTCAGGACTGCAGCAAGGGAAGACGAAGAACATCCATCTTTTTCTGAATGTAAGAGACTTGAGAACAATCCCAGAAACTCCATCATGCAAGCAAAAGTATTCTCAAAGTAGAGTTACTCCAAAGGGGAATTTGGACTAATTGAATCCTCTTCCTCTGAACCATAGTCCAAGGGAAAATGGATTTCAGAAGTGTAAGTGAGGGAGTTTTCTCCAGAATACAGATCCTCATCTGAAGAGTCTAGTTCCTTGGGTCATTTAAGAGGAGTGGAAGTCCTGGGAGCCACAGACACTCCTTGAGGAGGCTTTAAAGTTATTAAAGGATTAATTAACCCTTGAGTAAAATCCTGCCGTTTATGATGGGGATCCTTAACTACAGAGAAATATGAATGGTTTTCCATTTCTTTTTCTATGGGATGTCCTCACAAAACACCCTTGGAGTGTCGGACCCCTGGCAACATTCAATAAGTGTAGTGGGGAATCTCCTTCCTAATATCTGTGGAATCCCCCTTGGTTCTTCAGGTATAATCATCCAAGATTCTCCCTCAACAGCAGACATTTGTAAAGCCTCCAAGGACATGCGAGAAGTCAGATCCATGTCAGTCTCCAATGGGGTCGGACAGAGGAATCCAAGGCAACCACTGGACAATTCTATGTGCTTTCACTAGCCTCAAGTGTAATGGCTGGGGAATACTTGGCAGCAGCTATATCACATCTAAGTTTTTTTTTTACCTTTTTCTTGGCAGACTGCTAACCCTCAGGACAAGAAGATTCAGTCATAGCACCTTCAGCCAAAAGCTTAAGATGCTGTTTTTCAGGGTGAATAGATAAAGAGCAGAGACAACTACATAGGGTCTTAAAGACAAAAGACTGACAAACAAAGAACTGCAGAAGATCATGGGAAGCACCTAAACAGAAAAGACAGTGTTTGTGACAGCCTTTAGGGGAAAACTGACTTTATCCCTTACTGGATGACATGAACCCAACAGTAGTAAATAAAAAAGATGAGAAGAAACCCAGTGAGTTCACTTATCTAAAGTATGGCTTGGAAACCAGCACAGCAGAAGGGCATTCAGACTGTCATTCAAAGATGACATTCAGACTGGGGGCAAAGTAGCTCTGAGTGTTTCACCTTTATGCTCTACACCTTGCACAGAGTGCGCACATGTGACGTACGATGCCTCTATGTACTAATGGCTTTGGTATACTGGCCAGACAGGCTATCATTGGCAGGAGATCCCTTAGGTTATATGAAAGGACATCAGTTGCTACACAGTTGGCCCAAACATTGAAAATGGAATTTAGTGCAGTAGCTACACAGCAATTTTAACACTAAGATGATGTGTGGAGTTTTGATCATTTTGTGTGTGAAAAATGCACCAAACACTTCTTGAAAGTCTAGATTATATGTGGTTTTCAAAATTATTTATTTGGGAAGAGAACATAGAACTTTTTTCCCCATTTAAACATCCACGTTGTAAAAGTAGAGGAAAGCACTTTATTGACTGAGGAATCATAACTAAGTAGTTAACAACTCAGCCAGTTATTTTATAATATTTTCCAGAAAAATGGAAGCAGTGATTTGAGAGAGACTATTTGGCTGTGCTAGCACTCACATGTTTCATAAAACTTCAAAGTTGAACACTGAAACAGTGCTTAAACTTTACCCCCAAGAATTTTAATAACTTTTTACAATTTCAGTACTAAACCCTCTCATTGCCCAAAACTAATTCTACTGAAGTTTAGAACAGAAAGAAAATAGATTATGTAATCTTCCTTTCTACTTTCTTTGTATGCATATTCAGAATTTCAATTCCACTTATCTGTCAAAAACTTTCAAGGTACTGTGTTGAATATTATTCACTTAAGTTGAAATATTTGTGAATATTATATGAAAAAATGTTGAAATTCAATAAAGTTGTTATAAAAAAAACTTTCAAGGTATGTTACATATTGGATAATCCACTCTATGCTGTGCAAATTAGATAATTAAATTCACCACCATTGACAGCATTTCAGACTAGCTCATTTATAGGTGCATAGGTGTGTGTACTAGGATAATAGCCCTAGAGCCTTTACAAGCCTAGCCCATAGAAGTGCCCTGGCATTGTGCCAACCGTTACTTCCCAGTGCCTCTTTCAAGTACAGCCACTGTAGTGATCCCCCGGGTGAACTTTCTATTTCCCATCCACTCATCAATATTTCTCTTGAAAAGGGCCAGTGAGGTGCTCTACTTGACATGTATGGGAAGTCTATGTCAGAGCATGGGCAGTCTCTGGGTTATGAACCTGTCCCTCCAGCATGTTCTGTTGACTGTGATAATGAGGTTGAGGTCTCTGGAGCATGTGGCATGGAGGGATTGGGATTTCTTTAGATGTAGCATTTCTAACAGAGCTGGGTCAGACATGGCTTTGTAAGTCAAGCAGAGATCGGCTCTAAGTAGATGATATATGAGAGAGAATAGCTGGAGTTTTTTTTGAGTCTGTCCATGCAGGACATGTGTTTAAGGCCAAGGATACTCTTCATGAGGTACTTTTGTGGTCTCTCCAGCTGTTGCAGGTGTCTAGTGAGGTACATGCCAAACAGGGCATTATACTTTATGAGTGGTCTAATGAGGGAAAAGTAGAGAGAAATTATGACCTCTTTCTTCCTGGATGCAAAACCTTTGGTAATGAGATGTGCCACATAGGACTTTCTAACCACAGTGGCAATGTGGTGTTTGAAGGAGAGGTCAACCTGTGTCCCCAGATCTCTTATAACACCTTCACTGTTCAGTGGGCTCCCATTGAGTGGTAATTAGTGGGAACTAAGTTTTTCCAAAGTGGATAACGACATTTTTTGGCAGAGTATGAGTCAGTACCAACAGCTGTACTGCTAATCTAGTGCAACAATGAGCTATCCACTTCTGAAGCCCATTTCTAAGTCTGTGTGAGCCCTATACATTGGCTCACATGCGTCATCTGTATGAATACCATTTACAATTTACCAGGTATGTGGAAGACTACATGACAGGGTAAGTGATGAAATAAGCTGGTAACAGGATTAGTGCAACCAGGCCTGTATGTGCAATTTGTTCACTATAATTCTCAGACTGCACATCTTTGTAAGCAGTGACTCTGGAATCCATTTCTGATCATAGTTCTGACAGGCCACTGTACATTTTATGTTGTGAAGCTGGAAACGTCCCAGCTGTAGAAATTATAAAATTAAGTTATTTCCAATTTGACTGAAGAAAGTGTGCTGTCATGAACAAGACTGAAATCATACAGGCCTGAATTATTTATTAATTCTTTGTTGATCAGGTTAGTCTCACTAAACCACAAGTGGGACCCATTTTGCATCAGCACTTCTTGTGTCGATTCCGGGCACAGAGGTGGCCCAGAAAAACCGGGAGGCAGATGGAGAGAGAAGGGATAATGTGGGCAAAAACCAACAGAGACCGGAGAATGCATGCAGGATTCTCAGGAGAGGCTTCAAGGAAATCTGTTTGATGGAGACGAGTTGGCAAATGATGGATGTACAACTACAACCCTCCGGTTGGGAGGGCTGCAGGATGATTTACTTAAAAAACGGTGATGCAGAGTGAGCCAGAAAATGAAGATGATGTTTCCTGGGGAACATTAATACAAAAGGAGGATGCAGAGAATCCTGAAAAATATTGGTGAGATGGAAAGAAAACATATGCAGAGAAAGCAAAAGAAGGCAAAAGGGGAGCAACAGTTAAAGGCATTAGAAAATGAAAAACTGAAATATGTGGTAAGGATTCAGAGAAAAGAAGAAAACGAAATGGGCAGGTATGAAATGTGGGACAATTTAATAGCCCCTTTGGGTGTAAGAGCACATGAGGTAAAAGCATTCATTCTTATTAACAGACATTTTGTGACATTATATTTGAGAAAATGGAAAACAGAGTATAGCCCAAGGAATCTTTCTGTGAGAAAAACATTTAAAAGGGAAACAAAAAAGAAAATGTATATACGATTTCAAACAGACATGATAAGGTAAAGTTTGAAAGGACATTTGCAAACTTTATGTAAATAAGTGCTAGGCATTGCAAATGTTTATGATAAAAGGGGTTTATGGACTGGTGGGTTGTATTGTAATATTCAGTTTAAAATAGAATAAGGAAAACATATATATATACCAAGCATGATACATTTGAATGGGAAAAGGGGTGTCTTAAAATAATGCATTTCTGGAGCATTTCTCCCCGGGCCTCCGCTGAAAACAGGATCTGTGGAACCTAGTCGGACTTTCCCGGTCAACAAATGTTAAATAAAATAAAAATAAATGCAGACAACGCCAAACAAGTTTTTTTTTTTTCTGGAAAAGGACATTTGACAAGTAAATGATAAAATAAAAAATTATATTTGTTGGGAAATGGACATGATGCAAAAAATGTAATGTTATAACTGCAGCAACATTATTAAGAATATTGTAATAAGAATAGGGATTTTGGAGTGGTAATACACGTGATGTAGATGTGATTATATGAAAAAAGAAAAAACATAGAAACTATGGAGAGGAAAAATAATCTGGAATTTGGGAAATGAGAGGTGTTCTGGAATAGCCATATTCTGCTGAAATAATGTAAAGATATTATAGGTTCACAGGTAGGTACTAGGCTATCGGCCCTAGGGCCTATACAAGCCCAGCCAAAAGGTACCCTGGCTTTTGCCACCCGAGAAAATTATTTTCCTGTGCCACTGTTGAGCAGAGCCACAGAAGCGCTCCCCAGGGTGAATTTCCTATTTCCCATCCAATCATCAAGATTTTTCTTGAAGAGTGCCAATGAGGAGCTTTGTTTGATATAGATAGGTAGTTTATACCAGAGTATGGGAAGTCTCTGGGACAGGAATCTATCCCTCCGGCATGTTCTGTTTATTGTGGTGACAAGGTTTAGATCCCTAGAGCGTGTAGCTCAGAGGGATTGGGATTTTTTTAAGTGGAGCATGTCTAACAGCTCTGTGTTTGACATAGCTTTGTATGTTAGGCAGAGATCACCTCTAAGTAGGCGATATGCAACAGAGTAAAGCTGGAGTTTTTTGAGACGGTCTGCATATGCTTGAGGCCGGTAATCCTCTTTGTGAGGTATTTCTGTGGCTTTTCCAGTTGTTGTAGATGTCTTGTGAAGTACATACCAAAAGGGGTGTTATACTCTATAATAGGTCTAATTCGTGATGAGTAGAGGGGAACAATCTAGATGAGAAATCTTTAGTGATGAGGTGTGCCACATACAAGGATTTCCTGACTACTGTGGCAATGTGATTATCAAAGGAGAGACTACTGTCTAACTGTGTCCCAAGGTCTCTTATCACACTTTTGGTGTTAAGTATACTACCGTCTATGTCTGTCCAAATACAGACTTGCTGTATCCAGGACTGTTGGTAAGCTTCTGAGCCCCCCCCCCCCCCCCAAGCCTTTCTGTGTTGGAGGGAAGCCCTCTAGCTTATCAGTAGGAATGGTAAGCACTAGGTAGCCCATCTACCATGGGAAGAGTGGGTTTTGGCCCAGAAATTGTAGTTCATTGGCCATTTGGACAGTTTTTCCATCTCTTTCTACTTTCTGGTTTAAAAGCCCATTTTGCATTTGGTCCCCACCCTTACTGTAACTAGTGTAGTCCAGGTACAGCTTTGCCATATCCAGGACTGTTGGTAAGTTTCTGAGCCCCCCCAAGTCCTTATGTGTTGGAGAAAAGCCTCCTAGCTTATCAGTGGGAGTGGTAAGCACTAGGTAACCTACCTACCACAAGAGGAGTGGTTCCTGGCCCAGAAATTGTAGCTACTGGCCGTTTGGGCATTTTTTTCCATCTCTTTCAACGTTCTGGTTTAAAAGCCACACTTGCGCTTGTTTCCCACCTTTCCTGTAACTAGCCTAGTCCAGATACAGAGTTGCTGTATCCAGGACTGTTGGTAAGCTTCTGAGCCCCACAAGCCTTTCTGTGTTGGAGGAAAGCCTTCTAGCATATCAGTGGGAGTGGTAATCACTAGGTAGCATGTCTACCATGACAGGAGTGGTTCTTGGCCCAGAAATTGTAGTTTATTGACCATTTGGACAGTTTTTCCATCTCTTTCAACTTTCTGGTTTAAAAGACCACATCTGCGCTGGTTTCCCATCTTTCCTGTAACTAACCTACTGGGTAGCACTAGAAAGCCTTAAACTGAAACAAGCCTTCTAGCTTAGAAGAGAGACTTTGGAGTGATTATCAGTTTTCTGTACTTTCTTGCTGTACTTGACTGTTTTCCACCTAAACACAGATTTTCCAGCATTTATTGTGACTTAAAAGCTTGTTTTTTTCATGTATTGTACTTAATTGACTGCCTGCACTTTTAAAAAGTTTTTGTTTAAATAATTTGTTTAACTGCTGTAGACTACACACTAAAGTGCGATAGCATTTTCTGATCATTTGTAGTAGTTTAAGGCCGTTTTAAGTGTATTTTGTTTACTGTTTTTGCCTTATCATTTAAAAAAAAAAAATCCTTGTTTCCCGCCTTTCTAAGCTAGTATAGTCCAGTTTTCAGGCTAGTGCTAAATTCAGGGCTGTGATACTAGTTTCTGAGTTGCCCATACTTTACTTGGACAGAAGGAAGATTCTCTGTTCACCTGTGTGAGAGGGGAGCTTTGAGCAGCCTATATGTCCCTGGAGGAGTAGTTCCAGCCCAGAAGTTAAAAGTTTATTGGCCATTTTGGGCTAATTTCTCTTTCATTTCCCTAATATAAAAAACGTGTTTGCATGGTTTTGTGCACGGGCAGTGTCGGTTAGCTATGGTTAAATTATTCCCGGCTCCACTAAGTCTCCTCTTAAGGTTTTCCCTTGAAACTAGTCTAACTCTCAACCTAAGCACTCAAAAAGCATCCTACAGTCCAGCACTTGCTCAGACACTAATGCAAGCACTAATATACCCAGACACTTGATTGCCAGGCAGGGCAAGGCTCATTATTCACCCCTAACCAACCAAATGACTAAGCAGCTCACCCTACTATTCAGGCATGACCAAAGGGCAATTTCAGGTGTAGTCTCCAGTCCAACTGGTGAATCCGGGTATCCTGAGGCAATGTTACAACTGCCTCATGTACACAGAAAACCCTCTCCTCCTACTGCAAAACACTAACATATGTGAGAGATGCAATTATACAGCCAAACTGGAGGCTAAGCTGTCTCCATCCATGACTGGAACAGACAGTCAAGAGGGGAAGGTTAACACTTGCACCACATCTCCAGCCACACACAGACCTACTAAAACAGCACTGGCAAAAAATACACAAATACACAAAATCATACTCGGAGGCTCTAAATAAAAACCTGCAAAAGCATCAGAGACCTGCAAAGCAGACACACAAACAACCTGCACTTCCCGTCACAAACCAGACAACACATAAAACATAAAATCAGTGTGCCGCACAATCACAGCCCTTAAAAGCGAAATAACATACCTAACACACTAGTAATAGGTGACTCTATAGTCAGGCACACTGATGTCCCACTCACTAGGCTGGACAAACAGAAGGTTACTGTAGCTGCCTGTCGGGAGCCAGAATCCGCCACATAACACAAGCACTCAGGTCACTCCAAAACAAGTACAAATATGACTCTGTCATTATTCATGTTGATGTGAATGACCTGAGACGTACCTCCTTGGACTACATGAAAAGAGAAAATGAAGAGCTCTCGGATCATGTAATCTAGGCTGGTATGACCCTGACCCTGAGTAGTATCCTGCCCTCACCAAGAATGAGACCTCAGTATAAAGAAAAAATATCAATTTCAACAATTGGCTAAGTTTCTAGTATCATTCAAAGGGGATCCAGTGTCGGTCAGCCTGGGTCGACATGCTCGACAAGCCGCATTGCTTCGCAAGAGACGGCTTGCACCTGCCACCCTTAGGCTTTCGAATACTGGCCAAGGCTCTTGCTGCCCCCATAGTGCCTTTTTTAAGCAAGGCTCAAAAGTCAAACCCACCTCCATAGTCAGCATAATTAACAAAAAACTGAGGGTTATGCTACTCAATGCCAGAGTTCAACTCTCAAAATGCACGCGCTCGCACTCCTCACTATGGAGAACCTCGACATCTGTGCAGTAACTGTATCCTGATTCAAGGCTTCAGAGAGCACCCCAGCACTACCAGGCTACAACTCATACCACACGCTTCGGCCACAGAACATGGACCGAAATACAAAAGAAGGGGGGTGTATCCATATTCATCAAGGATACCTACACCTCCAGGTTAGTGGCACAGCATGATACCTCTGAGATCATCCATGTGCAACTAACATCGGGAAAATCTGCAATAAAAATTGTGGCCTGCTACATATCACCCTCCATGAACCCAGGACCACCACTCCACCTTTCTGGAGACACTGGGAAACATGAAGGTCCTACTGAACACCCGGATATTGGGCGATTTCAATTACTTTACCATTAACTGGGAAAACTACTAGAGTACAAACTCCCAGCCCAGCGCTTCCAGGAATTCATCAACTCAAATGCCCTGGATCAGCTGGAAAACGTATTGGACCTGGTAATCACCAATATGGGCGACAGGTGTTCCACACCAGAGGTCAACCAGTCACTGGTTAGATCAGACCATAAACTAATCACTCTGGATGCCCACACCCCACCACCACCCCCAACTAAGGAAACCACAGTAAAAAACTTTTCTAAAGCAAACTTCACCTTAATTAAGACAGAGGTAGTAAGTTTCACAGCCCCACGCTAAAGGATAACGTTGCCAAAGATGCAGAATCCTTTACAAATGCACTCTGAGCACCTACAAGGATGCATTCATTGATCGTGCCATCCTTAGCAAAACCAAGACTCTCCTCAGAGACGGAAACCAGTTTGGTGGACCCCTGCCATAAACAGGCTATACAATAAAAGGAGGAAACTAGTTAAGAAAAAAAAGCAAATCCCAAGAAGGAAAGACATTCCTAATCAGTATCACTACGAAACTAAGGTCCCTCATAAAATCATCCAAGGCTAACTTCGAAAGAAAAATAGCCAAGGATTCATAAGATAACCACAAAGCCTTCTTTAGCTATGTTAAGAATCTAAGTGGCAACTTGCAGATATGCACTTAACTAGTGCAAAATAGCACAAAATATACTGAACCTACTGATATTGCCAACATCCTGGCAGATAGATTCAGTGCAAACTTCACCCCCATCTCACCCCCAAAAGGGCCCACAACAATACCGGAAAAGTGTAGTGTCCTGGAAATCGCAGATGCACAGGTGAAAACAGCCCTTTCAAAAGCCAAAAACACAGCATCAATGGGGGCCAGATGGTGTCCCAGGTTGTGTCCCAGGCTGTGTCTTGCATGAACTACAGAACAAACTAACCCCCCACCTAAACATGCTGTTCAACCTCAGCCTCTCTACAGGTTACGTGCCCATAGAATGGTGCACAGCAATGGTTATTCCTCTCCAAAAAAGAAGGGGCTACAACTGACCCTGGCAACTATCGCCCCCATAAGCCTGACTAGTCTGGTCTGCAAGGCTATGGAGCGCATCATCATGGAACTTATTAACAAAGACATTGGGAACCTCCAAACACTTGACCTGACCCAGTTCGGCTTTAAGGGCAGATCATGCCTACTAAACCTGGTTTACTTCTTCAAGCCAGTCACCAAGGCCATAGACGAGGGAAAGGTGGTTCACACAGCCTACCTTGACCTCGCCAAGGCTTTCAACACCATTCCCCACTCGGGTATTACAGAAAAACTCACCAGCCTAAACATAAACCCCTACGTCACGAGATGGGTTGCCAACTGGCTTACAGACAGAACTCACATGGTAAGAATAGAGGGCTCCAGGTCTGACTCTAAACCAGTCACAAGTGGTGTCCCACAAGGTTCGGCCCTGGGATCCCTACTGTTCGGCATATACTTCTCAGAAGTACAGGCAAACACAGGAGCACTATGGCTAACCACATTTGCCGATGACTGCAAACTGGGAGCCATAACTGACTCTCTGGCTGACACGGACATCCACCAAAGGGACTTACTGAGACAGACCCCTGGTGTCAAAGTCATGGCCCTCAAGTTAATTGCCAAAAAATGCATAATCATCCCCGTTTGGGAAAAACAAAACACCCACGAATTACCACATAGATGGCAGCCTCCTTAATACAGAAGAGGTAATAAGAGATCTGGGGACCCAGGTAGATAGTAATCTCTCCTTTGACAATCATATTGCCAAAGTAGTTAGGAAATCCTTCTGTGTGGCCCATCTAATTACTAAAGGTTTCGCATCTAGTAATAAAGAGGTTATAGTGCCCCTCTACTTGTCACTCATCAGACCCATCATATAGTACCAATGCCTCATTTGGGATATCTCACAAAACACTTCCAACAGCTGGAAAGACCACAAAAGTACCTCACCAAGAGGTTTACTGGCCTCAAACATATGTCCTATGCAGCCCGACTGAAAAAACTCCAACTGTACTCAGTGGCATATCGCTTACTCAGAGGTGATCTCTGCCTGACTTACAAAGCCATGTCCAACTCAGAATTGATGGACATGCTCCACCTAAAGAAATCCAAGTCACTGCGAGCCACGCGCTCTAGTGAGCTAAACCTCGCCACAACAATAAATAGAACATGGTGGAGGGATAGATTCCTGTCACAGAGACTCCCCATGCTTTGGAACAAAATTCCAAACTACATTAGGCAGAGCCCCTCACTAACACTCTTCAAGAGAAACCTTGACGAGTGGATGGGAAACAGAAAATACACCCCTGGGATCACTTCACTGGCTCTGCTTGACAGAGGATCAGTTAATTAATCAATGGGGTGGCGAAAGCTGACACACTCTGGCTAAGCTTATACATGCCCTCAGGCAGATAGCCTACTATCTACCTATGAACCTATATATATATTTTAAAGATTTTGAATGAATGGTTAAATGAAAGAATTATACAGTAGAATACTTAAATTCATATGGAAGAAGGAAGATGAACTGCAGACAAATAGTATTAAATAATGTAATGATTATAAATTTCTTTATAAAAATAATGCAAAAGAGATTTGAAACTAAATAGAAAATATTGTGGAAGATAGTATAAAGTGGAAGGGTTCTCAAGAACTATTAGTGATAGAAAAATTGTGGATGATATTATAAACAGAAAAAAGAAAAATCATTATAGGAGACCTTAGTAAGGGATTTCCTACAACTGAATATGAAATCTTATGGGTAATAATGAAAGAATATAAGTGAGAAAATTAAGAAATTATGCATCTCAGCATATATAATTAAGTAAAAATACTAGTAAATGGGTAGTTAAGCCAAGAGGTACACATGAAGAGTGGTATAAGATAGGGATGCTCAAACAGCTGTATACTCTCTTTGCATTAGTTATCAGTACAATATTATGTGAAATAAACTACAAAATGATGATGGTGGGGTATATAACACCTGAAGGGTTTAAAAGTCTAGTCCTGTTAACATATGCAGATGACATTATGGGTGGCTACAGATGATATGGATAGCTTTAAATAGAGAGAAAAGTAAAGGTTTAGGTGATGCAGTAAAGGTGGTGATATGGGCAGCTGCGATGGTGCAGCAGTTAGTGTTGCTGCCTCACAGCAAGAGGTTCTCCTGTCTGATTCTCAGCGGGGGTGCCTTCTGTCTGGAGTGTGCATGTTCTCCCTGTGATCATATGGGTTTTCTCAAGGTACTCCAGTTTCCTGACATACTGGTGTATTGGATACTCTAAATTGGCCCTGGGGTGTGTGTGTGTGTTTGTGTGTTCTGTGGAAGGCTGGTCACTGGGCTGGCAACTCAACACGGTAAAACTGCACTGCCAGTCGTTCTGTGGACTGTTGTTTCGCTGTGGCGACACCTAATGGGAAAAGTTGAAAGGAGAAGAAGAAATAAAGATGGTGGTATAAATTTTACCACAAATGACCTTTCTGTGTTAGGTATAAAATTTGGGAATGAAGATGTAGTAGAATTTAATGAGGAAAAAAAAAAACAGAAGAAATAAATCAAATCGGTCTTTTCTGGAGAATATACCAACTGCCATTCAGAAAATAAGGCTTATTTGATAAATTCAGTACCAGTGGAAAAAATAGCATACTTAGCAAGTGCATTTATGTTGCCAACAGTATTTGAAAAGGAATGACTGCAAATTATTTTTTTCCCATTTATATGGTGGTTTAGATTAAACCCAATAAAAAGAGGAGTTCTGTATGTAAATAAATAGGAAGGTGGTTTAGGGTTAATTATCTAAGTGCTATCTGCTGCTTCATTAAATTTGTATTAAAGTGGAAAAATTTAAAAGGTAAGCGATTAGTAATAAAACTGTATAAATACAAGTATAAGTGCTATGGTTAATAAATAAATAAATAAATAAATAAAAGAGAGTGTATAAATTAAGCCAAACTATTACCACGAAAGAAACATTTTTGTGGAAAATAAAACTTGGTCATATAGAAAAAGAAAGAAAAGTATGTTATAAGAATGCAAAGATAAAACTTTTACTATATAAAACCATCGGAAATTCTAATATATGAAAAAATTAAAGCTATAAAAATAATAAGCAGATGTTGTAATCAGAAAGTAGAATGTCAAGACGTTTAGACTGGTAATATATAAATTACTAGTAAAAGGAAATATGTCATATAAAAAGAAAAGTGGTAGAATGTGTTTACATTGTCAAGAATAAACTACTGAACATGTCACAGGGAAACTACACAAAAAAGATTTTTTTCAAAGATATAAAAATGCATAAAATAAACATGGACATGATTAAATATGGATATTATAATAACAGCAATACAAAATATGTTAAAAAAATAGATAAAAAGTTATTTTGTCATATGGGTTATGTGAAATGAAATAAATGAAATTATGATCAACGGTAAATGGATTTTAGTCACGATATTACGCAAAATCAGATGGTGGTTATTGAAAAAGGAGTGGGGGGGTCTATTACAGATGAAAATTTAGTAGGATCATAATGAAAATTATGAATATATGTAAATATATCTATACATCTGTACATTAGTAAATATTTGTAAATAGGTAAGTATATTGTAAATACAAGTTCTTTTTTGCATATAAAGGACCCCTACCCTTTTCAGTTGGTGCCATAGGATCTTTTATATTCACCTGAGCTATCACCAACTCAAGCATATGGAATCTCTGTTTAATGCCTCATACAAATGATAATCATGAGTGAAGTACCCACCCTTATGCTGCACCGCCGTGTCAGCAATCAATCTACCTTCTGTGGGAAGAGAACCAACAACCTTTTGCACTAAATGAGTGTACTACCTGTTGTGTTACTGGCACTACAATAATATTGTTTATGTTTTGTCCGTCATAAAGAAACAAAAGCTGGGGACAATTAATACTAGTTTATCACTTTGAAAGAATATGCACTCGTGCTTGTGTACATACACACTTTTGCTACTTGAACCTGTATTATGCATTTTCAGTGCTACTACCATCTCCTGTATAGAAACCGATAATGAACTAAAATGCAAATTTGCATTTACACATCTGCTGGTGATACTTGGCAAAAAACTGCATCTCTAACTGTAAGAAAAAATGCAAAACATTTCTCATAATATGTCATGTACAGAATGCACTAAGCTGATGATTCAAGTTATATAGGCTTATAGACATCTTTACCTTCATGTAATGTACTATACCACATACCAATCTGAACTGGAGAAGGGACATAATATCCACAATAAAGGAAAATAAACCTACAGATTCAGGAGAAATAAACAGGATTTTTACTTCTGACTTGATGATGACTCAGTAAATAAGCATTCTAGGCCAATGAAGTACTTTACATACTGACAGAAATTTAAGCTGAATTTGCAGTGAAAGAGTATAATGTAAAATGTCAGCATGTGAAAAACGTGTAATGATAAACCGTGAAAACAAAAATTCTGTAAAACTGATTTTCTGGCTGTATATAAGATGCCATATGTCAGCTTCCCTAAGGTAGATCGCAACAAAAACTCAAGCAATTCTATTAAGATATACCAGTACAAAACACAGTTAAGATTGGCACTCTAGCCACAACGTTTTTACCACATCTGAATCCTGATTTACAGCAGCAGCACATTCATTTTGCCAGTATACAAAGTATATAATATCTCACCTTACATGTAGTAAAGCAAATGTTGCGCTGCCTGAAGTATTTATGATTTTTGTTTCTAAAATAACACAGTAAAGACGAATTCTGGAATTCGGCTGCATTCCACACCCCCCCACCCCACCCGGGCAGAATTAATCTATAAAAATGAGCTTAATGCATGCAGGCAGCCTGGTACATTCTGATGGCCGTGTAGGCCTCTTGGACACCATCAGAATAAGGTTATTATTGCTGAAATAGTTTGGCATATTCTAGAAAAAATTTCTGAACAGAAAGTCTAGGTATTCAGTTATAAACTGTACTTAGGATGTGCTTTTACATGGAGTGATAATAGAAGAACTGCATATATCATTTTGAGTATCAAATCACAATTCCCAGTATATTACATACTCTTGCTTCCATGAGATAAGTAAAAACATGCATGTTTCTTGTGAACTGAATTACATTTGCATTAGGAAGGCAGTCATTTTATAATAAATAGCAACTTGAAAGTTAACATATGACTTGCATCTTCATTATGTTTCAAAAAATGTAACAGAAACCAGCTTTATCTCTTTTCACAATCATACTGTCCCAGTGTAATGTGCTCTTTCTTTGAGGTTACACCTCCTTTGACTTTGAAAAAAACTTGTATACAAAGAATATGTTGATGCCAGATATACATGTTGTTCAACCAACAAGTCATATCGAGTTAATAGTAATCATGTAACTTCCCTCTGCTTTCACACAGCCTTGTCCAACCCAATAAAAAAAAAATCATGTTCTCTAAGCTAATGATGTCTCATTGAGAAGAAAATACATTTTAATATGCTGTCAGACCCACACAGACACCCCAAAAGTACATCAATGATCACGTGACAAGGATCGTGTAATGAATGTTACTAAGGAAATAATTTTCTAGCTGGGATACAGGATTTGTATTGCCCAAACAAAGTAAAGTCTTAACTTCAATTCTAGCGGTTGCCTAAAAAAAAAGAAAAAAAAAAGTTACTAGAAAATAGAAATCAAAGTCTAAACATAACTGAAGTACTGAAAATTGCAACAGAGATAAAAGAACAGGAAGTGGGATCTTTAGAAAATGGCAAGAGTAAATTACATAGAAAAAAATGAAATTGTGGGAAAATACATGCATAAAAAATTTATGATTATATTGTAGAGAAGATTATATATGATGCAAAATGTTTGTAAATGTGAATTTGTTTGATTAGGTTTATATAAATGTAAGTTTGCCTATGTCACAAGTGATAATTCAGTAAAGGTGTATTAACTCATTACATCCTAGTGATGCCTTCAGGTGTTTCTGCAGTTGCATCCTACTGATGCCTCTAAGAGTCAAATATTGTTTGTTCATACTTGCATCAATAATTCCAAAGCCATGCTGCATACAGAGCATCAAAATATTTCATATTAAAGCTTACACAATGGCAAACAACCGTACTGTTAGTTCTGCAGGTATTGGAAGTGGGAATTAGAGGCAGTGATATTGTAAATCGCACAGGAGTTGAAGAACAGAAATGGATTTTATAGTGTAATGCAAATAAACCACCTGGATTAAATGGGGTATATAGTGTAAAACCTTTTCTGAAAGCATGTTCACTCAAACATTAGTTTTCATTTCTGTACAATATACTTATGCATATAATACTGCTTGTGCAACTTTTAGTATTTGAACTTTGTGTTGTTTTTCCTGTGATTGTACCTTTTATTCTAAATGACAATTGATTTTAGAAATTCATTGGTTAGTCTCATTTTAAATTGAATGCTGTTTCAGTCAGTTTTTAGTCTGACGAAGCGATGTTGTAATCGCAAAAGTGTTTACTTCTAAGCTTTTATTTTATTTTGAATAAACAATTATCAGTACTCTGCCATGTCAGTGCGGTATTTATTTATTTATTGTTTTATTTCTAAATGTACCTTTCAGTGTCTCTGCAAAAATGCTTCCACTTTGCCAGAGAAGCAGACAAGATATTTGTCATCTACCTGAAACTCCATAAAGGAAGTAGTAATATTACAGTGTGTCGGTATATGTACACTGATCTTGAATGGATCCGTAATCAACTATGTTGAAAACTCCTTTATACACATACTTAAAAACTGGATTCTCAATTTCTTAAAATACTATGTAAACATGAAAGCCACTTTTCTGAGATGGTGACCATTTCACTCACAAGGACTGTCTCACACATTATTGAATCGGTTGAAGTAGACTGGTAACAGGACACTTTTGGCTAATATAGTGAAAAATGCAACTAAAATTTTCAAATGAAGTAATGATCTTGTACTGAAAAAGAGTTTGTTATGTTGCTCAGAGTTTAAATATTTCATCTTCCCCTAACTTGTTTGCCTACACCTTATTATCCTCTCTTAATTCTATGTTAACCTACTTTTTGTGTACTTGTTTCCCCCATTGCCTACTGACCATCAGACCATCTCCTGGCCTATGAGCATGATTTCCTCGAGCCAAGAGCCAATCAAGGCGGCTCACTGTCGTCATCCAGGCAGTTAGCAGGGATGATGAGTTTTTCTATTTTCCTCCTTGACACGAACATGCACTTTGAGACAGCAAGAGGCGCCATAAACTGGGTCGACTGTGGAGAACATCCTTTCACTTCCACAAGGAGCATTTCCTCCAAGCAGTCCTGCCTCTCCCTTCACAGCATGAACACTGGTCTTTCTGGTCTCCTGCAGGGAAACCTCACCAGCCCACGTGTCTTTAAATGCATGTAAATCAATAACTTAAGCATGGGCAAGTAACCTATAGCTTTTTCATACATATTAACTACAGGAAAATAAAGACATTGACTGGAATGCTTTGAAGTTTTACAGTGCAGAACCAGTGAGCTTCAAGCATCCCACTGTATTTTTATTTTCCCTACAGTAAAACACATTCCCTAGCTTTGACACACAATATAGACAGACTATTACTAGGTTCCTCCTTCACTCATTACTCTACAAGTAGCAGTGTAGACAGTAAGTGAATGAATAGTTTATATATATATATATATATATATATATATATATATATGTGTGTGTGTGTGTGTATGTGTATATATCTCTCACTTTCTCTTTCTACTACATACGTGTGTGTCTATATATATATATATATATATATATATATATATATATATATATATATACACACACATACACAGTATATCTATATATACATACACACACAGGGAACGATATATGCAAGTTTGCATAGTTTTTTTTATTTGTTCAGAAATATGGATGTATAATTTTACTACTTTGCTATGTTTGCAGCACAGAAAATCTTTTAAATGTTATTTCTCTCCCACTTCCTGCCAACCACCAGCTCTACCTTCCTCAGGAACCATCTTACATGCAGGCATTGCTGGTTTTGCCATAATTTGCTCTTTTTTTACTTTTCCTTTACCATTTTTTTATTTCCTTCATTATACTAATATCCGCCTTTACTATTTTACCCAAATATGCAGCCACCTCCTCCCTTCTCACTTGTAAATATCTCTGCTTAAACAGTAATGTCTTAATTTTATTTCTTTTATACATTTCCTTTTCCATATCACAATATTCCCTTGTATTCATCCTTAAACTCTGCAATACATTTCTATACATCATTCCATACTTCACTTTCCCTTCCTTTCTTACATTATCCAACACCTTTTTATACTTATTTTTAAAATTAAATCCACCAATCATACCAGTCTTTATAAAAGTCCTTTATCGTTATATAATTGCTCCACAACTGCAATGCTTTCTACTCCAAATTAATTTCATATAATCTCATTTATTCTTTATATTGATAGATTCATAGATTTGTACTAGGCTAACTGTCCTTGGGGGCCATTTTAAGCCTAGCCAATTACCCCATGTGAGAATCAAACCCTGCACCTTGTGTTTCTAAGGAAAGCACCTTAACCATTATGCCAACCTCCTACATTCCCTTTCCTATTTTAATATACTCCCCTTCTTCCATCACCTCCATCCATATTGCTAAACGATCAAATTAAGAAAAGAGATTCTGCCAATAGGGATGACTACAATTAGGGGTACACAGAATAGGCAAGAGGGAGCAGAAAATTTACTGGAGGAAGCTGACAAAGGAACGAATATATTGAGAATAAATTATAGGGGGAAGGTAACCTAATGTGAAAAGACCAAGAAGACATTTGAACTGAAGGCTAGAGACTGCTTTCCCTATCAGGGACTAATATCAGAGCACAGGCAAAAAGAATGTGATCAGGAATCCTAAGCAAAAGACCTGCACTGGTTGAGCTTTCAGCTGTTGTTAAAAAAGGAATAATTAGTAGAACATATAAAATATTGCATGATGAGTATAAAAAAACAATCAGAGGTGATCAGAAAAGATGGGAAAGAGAGATCAGATAAGCAATTCACAAATAAATAATGGAAGGACATATGTATGGCTCCCAAATATGCAACAAAGCCTAGAATATTTAGGATTTTTGCTTGAAGTATTTGCATAGGTAATTTTATACCCCAGGCAGACTCCAAGGAATCTTTCCTCAGGTAGACCTCATATGTTGGAGGTGTAACGGGAAATAATACCTGGCAGTCTATGTTTTTGGAGTGTAATCAATTGGAAGACTTTAAAAATTCCCTACAGAGTATTCTTCCAGGAGTACTGGGTGAACAAATAAATGTTACTAAGGAAATTTTCTGAGCTGGGATACAGGATTTGTATTGCTCAGGCACAGTAAAGTCTTAACTTCAATTCTAGTGGTTGCCAAAAAAAAAAAAAAAAGTTACTAGAAAATAGAAATCAAAGTCTAAACATAACTGAAGTACTGAAAATGTTAACAGAGATTAAAGAACAGGAAGTGGGATCTTTAGAAAATGGCAGGGAGTAAATTACATAGAAAAAATGAAATTGTGGGAAAACATGCATAAAAATGTTTTGATTATATATGATGCAAAATGCTTGTAAATGTGAATTTGTTTGATTAGGCTTATATAAATGTAAGGTTGCCTATGTCACAAGTGATAATTCAATAAAGGTATATTAACTCATTACACCCTATTGATGCCTTCAAAGAGATGAAGAAAGTAGACAAGAGTATAAGGAGATGAGGTGCATGGCAAAGAGAGAGGCGGCAAAGGCTAAGGATAAGGCGTATGAAGAGTTGTATAAAAGGTTGGACACTAAGGAGGGAGAAAAGGACCTGTACCGATTGGCTAGACAGAGGGACCGAGCTAGTAAAGATGTGCAGCAGGTAAGGGTGATAAAGGATAATGAGGGAAACGTACTCACAAGCGAGGAGAGTGGGTTGAGCAGATGGAAAGAGTACTTTGAGGGGTTGATGAATGAAGAGAATGAGAGGGAGAGAAGGTTGGATGATGTGCGGATAGTGAATCATGAAGTGCAGTGGATTAGCAAGGAGGAAGTAAGGATAGCTATGAAGAGGATGAAGAACGGAAAGGCTGTTGGTCCAGATGACATACCTGTGGAAGCATGGAGGTGTTTAGGTGAAATGGCAGTGGAGTTTTTAACTAGATTGTTTAAAGAAATCTTGGAAAGTGAGAGGATGCCTGAGGAATGGAGAAAAAGTGTTTTGGTACCGATTTTTAAGAATAAGGGTGATGTGCAGAGCTGTAGTAACTACAGAGGGATTAAACTGACCAGTCACAGCATGAAGTTATGGGAAAAAGTAGTGGAAGCTAGGTTAAGAAGGGAGGTGATGATTGGTGATCAGCAGTATGGTTTCATGCCAGGAAAGAGCACTACAGATGCAATGTTTACTCTGAGAATGTTGATGGAGAAGTACAGAGAAGGTCAGAAGGAGTTGCATTGTGTCTTTGTGGATTTAGAGAAAGCATATGACAGGGTGCCTAGAGAAAAGTTGTGGCATTGTATGAGGAAGCCGGGAGTGTCAGAGAAGTATGTAAGAGTGGTACAGGATATGTACGAGGGTAGTGTGACAGCGGTGTGGTCTGCAGTGGGAGTGACGGATGCGTTTATAGTGGAGGAGGGATTACATCAAGGATCAGCTCTGAGCCCTTTCTTATTTGCAATGGTGATGGACAAGTTGACAGATGAGATCAGACAGGAGTCCCCGTGGACTATGATGTTTGCAGATGACATTGTGATCTGTAGTGAGGGTAGGGAACAGTTGGAGGAGACCCTGGAGAGGTGGAGATGTGCTCTAGAGAGAAGAGGAATGAAGGTCAGCAGGACTAAGAATATATGTGTGTGAATGAAAGGGAGGATAGAGGAATGGTGAGGATGCAGGGAGCAGAGGTGGTGAAGGTGAATGAGTTTAAGTACTTGGGATCAACAGTTCAGTGCAATGGTGAGTGTGGAAGAGAGGTTAAGGAGAGAGTACAGGCAGGATGGAGTGGGTGGAGAATAGTGTCAGGAGTGATTTGTGACAGACGAGTACCAGTAAGACTGAAAGGGAAGGTCTACAAGAGGGTAGTAAGACCAGCTATGTTATATGGGTTGGAGACAGTAGCATTGGCAAAAAGGCAGGAGTCAGAGCTTGACGTGACAGAGTTGAAGATGTTAAGATTTGCACTGGGTGTGACGAGGATGGACAGGATTAGGAATAAGTATATTAGAGGGTCAGCCCAGGTTGGAAGGTTTGGAGACAAAGCCAGAGAGGCAAGATTACATTGCTTTGGACATGTGCTGAGGAGGGATGCACAGTATATTGGGAAAAAGATGAGAAGGATGAAGCTGCAAGGTAACAGGAAAAGAGGAAAGCCTAAGATAAAGTTTATGGATGTGGTGAGAGAGGACATGCAGGTGGGTTGGTGTGACAGAGCAAGATGCAGAGGACAGGAAGAAATGGAAACAGTTGATCTGCTGTGGCGACTCCTAACGGCAGCAGCCGAAAGAAGAAGATCCTACTGACGCCTCTAGGAGTCAAATATTGTTTGTTCATATTTGCATCAGTAATTCCAAAGCCATGCTGCATACAGAGCATCAAAATATTTCATATAAAAGCTTACACAATGGCAAACAAATGTATTATCAGACCTCTGTCTAGTGAAACTACTGGGATATTAATTGTTGCGTATATATTTATATTTAAATATTTATATTGTCATAAATTTCATGCTTTTCTAAAAATCCAGACAACTAAGTAGCACAGACAGAACTGCTTAACCTCATATAAAAGCTCTCAGGTGGGTGAACAAAATGCTGCTGACAATGTGCGTGTAACTGGAGCGGTCGCTGAGATATTTCAAGTTGTTTACAAAATACTACAAATTTAATAATTACTGTGACTTAAAAAAATCATTTTAAGACCTAAAACCTGAAGAATATTATCATGATAAAACAGTTTAGGTTGTAGAGTTTGCCAATTACATCTATGGTTCCGGAAATATTAACAATTGTTTGAAATGTGAGGACATAATTTGAGTCCATCAAAAAGCTTAGGCTCCGCCCAACATAAGTTATGCAAAATTCAAGAGCTCCATTGGAGGAAATGAGTTAAAAAAAAAAAAAAAACAAAAACATTATATTGCTTATTCTTTTTTATAATCAAATCAAAATTGCCCTTCACTTTCACATATTATACATCCTTTTTTATACTTGTTCATCATGACCTTTTTTCCCACACTGATAACATCTTACTTTTGTTCATTCATTTATTGGATGACTGAAATCCCCCCCCCCAAAAAAAAAATATATATATATATAGTCTTAAAACAAGCAGCACCAAAATTACCATTCTCAGAGGAGCTGTATTTTTAATAAATAAACAAAGATCGAATGTTTCTTGTCATTTCTCAAAGAATGGCTGAAATGAAGCTTAATATATAGCTGTGATTTCACTTGGGATAAACAATCCAATTGGAGTGATGTCTGTCTGGGAGGATGAGAAACTTAAGCCAATAACTAAAGTGTTTCATTCATAAATATGTATAGGTTCACAGGTAAGTACTAGGCTAGCTGCCCTTGCAGGCTATTTTTAAGCCTAGCCGATATCCCTTTTCTGTCATACAGTCATAGATTTTAACTAGGCTAACAATTCAGGGGGCCTTTCTAAGCCTAGCCAAGTTCTCCTAAAAGTATGATGTCCTGTATCCAAATAGGGCATTAATGGCCAGGCATTTATAAGTTACCTCTGTCCATAAGGGATACGGGTGGCAGGCCCAGTGCAAATTTCATATTCCACTTCCAATTGTCTAGGCTGCACTTAAACTGGGTAATAGACAATCTCGGCTTCACATGGATGGGAAGCCTGTTCCATAGGAGGGACAGTCTCTGGGACACACATCTGCCTCTTAGCATGTTCTATTTAAGTCACAGACAAAAGTCAGGAACCTAGACCTTGTATTTCTTGTACTGTTTGACTTACAAATATGCAAGAGATTCATAAGTGTGGGGCTTGCAGATGCCTTGTAAGCCAGGTGTAGATCACCCCTCAGCAAACTACTAGAGACTGAATAGAGGGAGAGGGCTTTAAGGCACACTGCATAAGGCATATTTGTTATGCCTTGTATTCTTTTCGTAAGGAAACTCTGAGGTCACTCTACTTGCTGCATATGCCTGAGTCAGGTACATACTGAAGGGAGCACTGTACTGTATGATTGGTCTGGTAAGTGTGGAGTACAGTGGGATAATAACCTCTTTGGTCCTAGATGCCATACCCTAACTTATAGGTTGCACAGCATAAAAGGATTTCCTCACCACTGTGGACACACAGTGGTCAAACCTAAGGCTACTAACAATGTGCATACCCAGATACCTGACCACTGGCTCGACTCTTAGGGAATATTATTAACATGGTAATTACCTGGGATGTTTGTCTTCCCAAAAGGTACAATTATACGTTTCTTAGCATTGAGATTAAGACCACAGCTTTGGCACCAATGTTAGTCAGAGACTGGCCTTCTTAATGAATGCTAGTTTCCGCAGGGGATTCAATGATAACTTCCAACTTGCAATCATTTACAGATGGTCAGCTATAAATCTTCAGCATTTGCTTCCAATGCAGAGAAACAGATGCCAAAAAGGAGCAGGTCCAAAACTGAGCTCTGGGGCCCTCCACTAGCAACTGGACTCTTGGTGAAGGTGGACTCACCTACTTTGACCTTTTGAGTCCTGTCAGTGAGCCACCTGGCTATCCAGTGGGTGACTAAAGGGTTTATGCCTAAATTAGTGAGCTTGTCTATAATGCCTGCATGATTTATTGTATCAAAAGCCTTAGCTAGGAGTAATAATTTATGCTGGAGATGCTAATCATTAGTTAATGCAGACTGGTCCCATGTTTTTTTATTATTGTATCAGTATTAAAACATATTGGAATGACATTAACAGTTTCCTACAAGCAATACATACATATACATTTGGTTTGACTAAATCTTTAATCTTAATGAATGTAATTAATGATCCTCACTTGAAAAAGAGGGACTTGTATTTACTATGGACCATACTAGTACTAGCTAGAAAATGTATAACCAGAAGATGGAAATCCAGCACAGCGCCTAGCATGGAGGAATATCTATGTCTACTGAAGAAGTCTGTATTAATGGAGATAAAAACTAAAGAATTAGGAATCCATCCCAAGCCATTAGTTAATAACCCATGGAGAAAGGTTTTGACATTGACTGACACCATGCAATTGGAATCAGACTCTTCCTGATAATTTAAATACAATGTATGAAGATCATTATCTTTACAGAGACCAGTTATCTTAATCTGTCAGGCTAATTGTAAACATTGTATTTAGTTAAGTATTTTATTTAATACAAACAATCATTACTGTTATATCTTCAAAATAAAAAAAATTATTTGAGGAAAAAAAGCCTTGGCTAGTTCAAGGTAAGCTATGTGCAGTCTTGCGTTCACCCAATGCTTTGGTGACCCTCTCAAAAAAGTCCACCAGATTTAACAGGCATGACCTTCCTTTAACAAAGCCGAACTGTGATGGGTCCAGAATTTTCAGGTTACCCATGTCATTTATCATGTCCATGATGATACTTTCCATGGCCTTACATATAAGGCTGGTTAGACTTTGGGGCCTGTAGTTACTGAGATCAGTGTTTGGACCGCCTTTGTGCACTGGAATGACTGTAGTCATCTTCCATTCCTTGGGGAAAAAAATGATTGTAGGCTCCAGCTGAAAAGATATTCAAGTGGACCAGAGAGGTCATATTTCATGCTATTAATTAAGCATTCCAAGATGTTATTAGGGCCCACTGATCCAGAGCTTTTGGCCTTAGAAAGTGTATTGATGACCTGTTTGATTATACTGGTTGGGAGGGGGTTATGGTATTTAGTATTTCCCTTGGACTACCGGGGGGGAGGGGGGGATTTGAGCTGGACTTGTCAGCCAAAAGGTTGGCAATTGCTGCTGGTTCAGTGTGGGTGATACCATTTATAGTAAGTTCTGCTCACTGTTGCTTATTTCTACACAGTTCTAGAAAGCTTTTTCGTTACCCTTTGAAGAAAAAAATGGCTTCTCAGACAAATTTAACCTCTGAAGCATTAATTAACCCTCTTAGCTGCCTGTTTAGACTGGTCAGGGGGCTTTTAGTACGTATTACTTATTTTCTCCTAAATTTGGCCATTTTTTTTCTTTTGTTGTATAACCCATTAATATTGTGATTCCACCATGGTGGCTTGCCCTTTGAGTTGGTCTTATTTTTAATACGACTTGTCACAGCCCACTCTATACAACTATTAAAATGGCTTTACACAGATTTTGTAGATAGCTCAGCATATGCTGTGGTGTTTACCAGGTTTGGGAGTGCTTGGAATTTAGGCAAGGTGTCACTTGGAGAGAGTTTGGCCTTGAAATAATTCCTAAAGGTTTTCAGTTTCACTGGATCCCCAGAATTAATTTTTATTTCAAGCAATACTGCCTTATGGTCAGATATGACAAGTAAAGACATTACATTGGGTAAGGAACTTTGGCCCCTTACGTCTGAGAGTACAAGGTCAAGGTTGCTCATACCTCTGGTAGGAGAATGGAGCAACTGTTCTAGGATGTTGGCATTAAAGTTTAGGAATCACTGGCCTTGTGCATTAGAAGTGGTGTAGGATTCCCAGTCTATATAATCTATATGAATATTGTATTAGGTTGAATGGTGAGGGACTTTGGTACAATGAGATGCACAGTATGGGTTTCCTGGGACATGAAAGGGGACCTATAGGTTGTAAAGACATGGTAAAAGACCCTGTTTATTGCAAGCTGCACATGTATGATTTCCAGTAGGTCATTCACTTTAACTTGTCTGCATGCGAGGTTGGTTTTCATATAGACTGAGACTCCTCCACTTTTATACTTCGCTCCTGTGCAGTAACTGGTCTAAAGGTGTAAAAGGCATTATATCCTTGCATTGCCGGGGTACTCTCCACAAATTTAAACTATGTCTCCTTTACTACACAGACGTCTACACTTTCCAGGTTTGCAGGGAATGAAGTTTCTTTTTAAGACTTCTTAGAATTATGCAGTACCACTTTTAGATCTTCCTTCGTAGGTTCAGTTAAGTCAGGAGATTTATATAGCTTGGCATTGCCTAAAAGGGACACTGTTGGGGTGGAAAAGGTCTTTGCCAATATCTGAAAGCCTAGACAGGATAAGTTGCAGACCATCCCTGCAAAGCAGCATGGTCCGTCAGCCATGTCCTCCTAGGCCAAAAAATACTGTACCCCCTTGGACTGACTGACACCAACAGCTAAGTCAGTTGTTAAAATCAATCATTTTCTGCTGGTAACGTGGCATCATCCACAGAAGGTAGCATGCTGCTCAGTGCTGTCCTCATACCTGCCCAGGACACAGTGAGCTCAATCAAGTCTCACTTCATACAGTCAAGGGAGGTACGTCTGAGGTCATTAGAACTCACATGGACTATGAGAGCATCATAATGGTACCCGTGGTTCAATGACCTGAGTGCCTGCATGACTTAATGGATGGCAACCCCAGAAAGGCAGCTAACTGTGACTCTGCTTACTAATTCTGGTGAGGAGGACATTGGTTTGCCTCAAAATAGAATAGTCAATGACCGGAAAATTTGGCTGGGCACTGGTTTGCCTTAAGGGCTTAGCAGTAGAGGCATTGGATACAGTATTACCATGTGTATCTGTGGGTGGTACTTTAACAGTGCGTTTACATGATGGCTGAGGACCCTTTCTAGATTGTATTGTGCAGGAGTTCTTAGTGTTTTAGGAAGGTTCCATGCAAGTCCCTCAGCATAAGTAGCTTTGTGTGTAGGGTCTTTACCCTGTGCAGTAGGTGTGGTACAAGTGTCACTGACAATCTCTATAGGATTAGTTTTGGTTGTGAGAGAGGTTTGCCTTCAGCATTAAAGTGTATTTACACCTCTCACATACTTTATCTGTTTTATTAAGAATACATGGGCTGTTAGTGTACTAAAGGCAGTCTTTTCAATGCCTCAGAATACTGATCTCCACCAGTAAGTCACAGAGAGAGTCGGTTAGTGCATACACATCACCTACTAAAGAGGAGTGAGAGAAATTTAAATACTGAATAGGTCAATAAGACAAGGAACTTTATGATCAACGCTCAGCTATGTGCAAATTAGTAATTAAAAAAATCTGTCTAGACAGCAATGGTATTTTAAGAGAAACTTGCACTGTGAGAGACTGGTGTCTGTGCAGATTACAAGGGGGAGTTGCACTGAGATATTACTGACTATACAGATCACTGCTGGGTGCCAGTGCTCGGTCAGCAGCAATTCTAACTAAACACTGTAAAAAGGTTAAAAAGTGCAGATATTCACCACAGAAACACTCTTCTCAAGTATCATGGTCACAAAACATTGCCAAGTGCCCCAGGCAGAGAGATTCAAATTTATAAACAAGCTAGCCCTCTAGCCAATCAAATAAAAGAACAATAAGACTTAAAACAGCAATTCACAGTTCAGAAGGTCATAGGCTATCATCGCCTACTATAAGAGTATACTATACTATAAGAGACCACAAACCTTCCTAATGTAAAACAACTGATTTGGAGCCCAAGTGCTTAAACCACAACACTTGGAATAACATGCACAATAAGCCTTTACCAGCAATCCCCAGCTCAGAAGGTTGGAGGCTGCAATCCCCAGCACAGAAGGTTGGAGGCTGCAATCCCCAGCTCAGAAGGTTGGAGGCTGCTCTTTTCTCCCAAAGAATGTAGACCTCAAACCTTCTTACTGTAAAATAACTGGTTTGGAGCCCAAGCACTTGCAACAGAACCAAGACAATTTTAGAATAACAGACAAAATATGCCTTCAAACAATTGCCAACTCAGAAGGGTAGAAGCTACCTCTGCTGCCAGAAGACAGTGCATACCACAGACCTTCCTATGTAAGATAACTGGTGTGGATCCAAAGTGCTTAAATCAGAACTGAGAGACTCAAAATAACCTAACCCATTTGGTTATAGATTGGCCTTGCTATACATGGTCTACTGTGAAAAGGAGGAGCTACAAAAAGTATTACGGAATCTTGGTTTCTCCCCTCTAAAATTCAAATAGTAAGATAAACTCCAAGGTTGGCATCAGTTTCAAGAAATCAGTGATGATAAAAAGTAAGAAAGGCAGAAATAATAAATACAATGATGAAGAAAAATGTGACACTATCATGGGAATAATGACTGCCATTACCAGAAGTGAAGGTAGCAATATAACTAGTAACTTTAATGGAAGAGCAATGTCTTGTTATCATGGCAGAAGCCAAAATGTGGTACAAAGATAAACAGAACTAGGCTGTAAACAATCTGGTCAACAAAGGCACTTTACTGGACCTTATTATTTTTGTTTCAATGCAGATGTGACTGAAAATAATGCGTCAGTTGTCCAGCTCACCTGCCTGTAAAAATAAAACATGGGTGAGGAAGTCCAGTTTTCTAAAGGACAGCTGACTGATGTGATTCCCCATTAAAAAAGTGGGAGTAACATGGGCTAGGAAATATCTTCTTAGTTTGCATCAAGTGACAGGAAGGAAAAATAAATCATGGACTCGCTTCCATGGGAAATGCATTTAGAATATATTTATTCCAGTGGACTACAGGAGAATTGAGTTTACAACAGGAAGACTTCTCATCTATCCATCCATATGCACTTTATACAATTTAGGCTTGCAGGGCAGAAACAGCTTAATCCCATCCTCAATGGGCAGAAAGCACAAAACTAATTCTAAATGGGACATCAGAAAGATTTACCTCCCACCCTCCATATGTACAACTATGGGCAACTCAGAAGATTAAGGGCTCATGGAACAGCATGTCTTTGGAGAATGGGAGGAGGTCACAGCATCCACTGAAGCCATAAATGGACACATACAAAAAAACATACAAACCCTGCACTCAAAGGGAAACAACTGGGAACACAAGTGCAAAAACCAAGAGTTGTGAGATAGCAATGCTTAACTCATGCACCATGGCAATGTCCAACAACAACGAAATATACACCAGGATCTTTATTAAATAAAGATTTCAGGTCTACACCCTTCATCAGTCCAACAACACAAAGTGTAATAAGAGTTCATTGACTCCATAATGCTGACATCACATCAGGAAAGTACAGTTGTGTACGCTTACCATAAATGTAGATGTTAGAGTGTATTCACTGTTACAGTCATTACACGGGTTATCCTGCCAGGGGTAGCCCTCAGTCTGCCCGAATACCAGAGACTTAGTATTTCTGCGTCTGTTGCTGTCACTCCAGGACTGACGTCAGGTCATCAGTGGTATAAAATCAGGCAGCTGACGCCATTACATCAGTTTTTCTTGCCCCAACTGTCAGGAGCCCCCAAATAGGGAGTTAGGTTATGGTGGAAGAACACAACCAGTAGAAAGTAAATACCAAAAATTCACTGTAAGGAAGAGAGAGAGAGAGAGAGAGAGACAAGGGGAATGGAGAGTGGGAACAGTGAACACATTCGAACATCTACATTTATGGTAAGTGTACACAACTGTACTATGTTCTTCATGTTTCACTGTTGCAGTCATCACACTTGGGTTGATTCCCAAAGCTGAAGAAAAGGGTGGAGGCAGTCAAGAAGACTGGGGCTGGCTAGGATGCCCTGCAAGATTGGGATGGCAAATTCTGCCCTGGATTTGGAGAAGATAGGCAGGTGGTAATGCTTGGTGAAGGTATGAACAGAAGTCCATACTGCAGCCTCCAGGATGTCCCTGGTAGGGACTCCCCTTAGAAAAGCTGCAGAGGTGGAGGTTGCCCTGCTGGAATGCGTCCTGACCCCCCTTTGGGGGTAGTTTCCCATGCTGTTTGTAGCAGAAATGGATGCAGTGTGCTATCCATTTGGAGATTGTTTGGATATGGCCTTGTTCTCTGCCCCTGCTGCGAAGCTAACAACTGGTCAGTTTTTCTAAAATATTTAGTCCTATCCAGATATAATCTGAGCTGTCTGTGCATATCTAGAGAGTGCAGAATCCTTTCCCCCTTGTTTTGTGGGTTAGGGAAAAAGGTGGGCAAATGAAAGGATTGGTTGAGAGCCACAGTGAACACCACTTTAGGCATGAAGGATGGGTTAGTCCTGAGGGAGACCCTGTCAGCATGGAAAATGATGAAGGGCTCTACAGCCATGAGTACCTGTAGCTCTGAAACTCTTCTAGCTTAAGTGATGGCCAGAAGCAAGGCTGTTTTCCAAGAGAGGAATTTTAACTTGGATGAAGCTGCAGGCTCCAAGGGGGGTAAGGGTGAGCTTTGCCAACACAAAGTTAAGGTCCCAAGCTGGGGTAGGAGCTCCTTTGGTTGTCTTAAGTTGTTAGCCCCTCTTAGGAACTGTTTCATGAGAGGGTGAGAGAAGAGCGGTAGCTCTGTGCTATAATGAGCAGAGATGGCAAAGACATGAATTTTAAAAAAAGAGAAAGATGGACCCCTGTGTAGTAGGTCTGCTAGGTAATCCAGGACGAGGCATAGGGAGGGCTGTGCTGTTTCAGCTCCCTTAGCCTGGATCCAGGTGCAAAACCTTTTCCACTTGTCAGCATAGGATTTTCTAGTGCTGGGGCATCTGGCCTCAGTTATAACATCCAGGACTTGCTTACTTAGGCTGGCAGCTAGAGGAGAGGTCATGGAATAAGCCAGGCTGCCAGGTTCAGGGACTGCAACTGTGGATGCATGAATTCTTCATTCTTCTGGGTCAGGAGTGTTGGGTTCTGAGGTAGGTGCCAAGGTGGCAGGGGTGACAGGCTGCACAGGAGTGGGTACCAGTGCTGGCATGGCCAGTCTGGGGTAATCAAGATTGCCCTGGGTTTTTCCTCCCTTATTTTGAGAAGTACCCTTGAAATCAGTGGTAGAGGGGGAGATGCATAGAGAGGTTTACCCATTGGACGGATAGAGCATCCACTTTCCAGGCCTTGCTGAGAGGTTCCCTGGTGCAAAATTTGCTGAGCTGATGATTGCAGTGGGAGGCAAAGAGGTCCACACCTTCAGGGTGCCCCATTTCTGGGTTACAAGGTTGAAAGTTCTGTGGTCTAGCAGGTTTCTGCATAAGTTTTCTGCCAGAGAGTTTAGGGAGCCTGGCAGGAATTGTGCTAGCAGGTGTATTTGCATGGCTGAGGCCATGTGCCAAAGGGTCATGGCGAGTCTGCAGAGAGGATAAGAGTGAGTCCCTCCCTGCTTGTTGATATACCACATCACTCTGGTGTTGTCTGTTTTGATCACTAGAGGCCCTGGGGAGAGTAGGGGTCTGAAAGCTGTCAGGGTGTGCTGAACAGCTAGCATCTCTTTTTGGTTGATGTGTAGATATATTTGATTTGGGCTCCAATGGCCCTGAACACACCTGCCATCCAGGTGTACACCCCAAGCATAGTCTGATGAGTTTGTGGTGAGGTTCTGGGCGGCATGGTTGCATGCTATTGCCCACCAAAGAAAATCTTTCCTTAGACAGGGTATCATAGGTATGATAGTTTCCAGGTCTTGAGAGTGTTGACACTAAAGGCTTTTTAGGTATCATTGTAGTTTCCTCTTATGCAGAATGGCATATGGAATGTGTAGATTGCAGGAGGCCATGAACTCTACAGCTTGCAGGATTTTCCTTGCGGATAACTGGGTTCTGGTGGCTAGTTGAGATAAGTAGCCTGTCAGGTAGGCTTGTTTTTCAGGAGTAAGGAATGCCATCTGGGATTCTATGTCCAGGATTGCTCACAGGAATACAATTTTTTGTGTGGGGACTAGGTTTGATTTCTTTTCATTTATAGTATACCCCAGGGAGGTAAGTAGGTCCTTTACAAAGGTCAGGTGCTGTAACAGCTTTTCCTGACAGTCTGCCTGAGTCAGGCAATCGTCTAAGTAGGAGTAAATTTGAATATTTCTTTGTCTGCAAACAGCAATGGCTGGAGTCAGGCATTTTGTGAAAACTCTGGGAGCAGTGGATAAGCCAAAGGGAAGTGCAGAGAACTGAAAGTGCATAGATCCTGCCCTGAAACGTAGTTATTTCCTGCAAGATTCCCTGATTGGGATGTGTAGGTAGGTCTCTTTTAGGTCTAGGGTGGCTAACCAAGCATCCCTGGAAAGCACAGGCAGAAACTGCTGGAGGGTGAGCATTCTGAATTTTGGTATCACCAGAAAAGTGTTTAGAATGGATAGATCGAGGATTGGGCACCAGGTGCCCTCTTTTCTGGGTACCAGGAATAGTCTGGAATAGAAACCTTGGCCTATTTGGTCTGCAGGAACATGCTGTATTGCCCTCATGGAGAGCAGGGAATGGACTTGCTTTTTGGCTTCTGCCCACTGGTTTGGAGGAAGATCTGGGAACCCTTTTGGGGTTGCGGCAGAGTATAGAAATAAAATTTGTATCCCTGTGACACTATGTTGAGGACCCATCAGTCATTGGTAATAGAGGCCCAGTTGTTTGGATGGAAAGAGACTTTTCCTCCTAGGGGCACAAGCAGGTGGGCAGAGGTAATGGGTGGATGTGTAAGTCGTGAGTTCTTACCATAAGGGGTGGCTTAGCACTCCCTATTTTTGAAGAGGAGGAACTCCATTGCCTAGATCTTTGCATTCCCTGAGACTGCTGTCTGGGGAGTCTGCTTCCCCTGGGTCTTGGCTGAGCTGGCCTGGAGGGGGCCAGAAAGGACCAGTGTTTTGGAGGGGCACTGCCTACTGTAAAAAGTCTGTCTGCATAGATTTAGCTTTTTCTTCCATCTTTTTAAGATCTGTTCTGCTTTGGTGGCAAACAAATTGTCTTTGTTCAATGGTCCCTCCAATAATTTTGATTTGACATGGTCTGGCAAGGTCTGTTCCTTAAGCCAAGTAGGCCTTCTAAGGACAGAACCAGTGACTGCTGCCCTGCAAGATGCTTCTAGGGCATCAAAGCCACATTGCAAGGTGTGCTTAAGTAACTTGGCTTGCAGAATGCATAAGCTCTTGTAATTCTTTATTTTCTGCATAAGCAGGAAAGGAAGATATTTTTTAATAAAATATGACCAGCCACAAATACCGTAATGGATTTATTGTAACAAACAAGAACTTCCCTCCGACGTCTCAGCTAAAAAGCCTTCAAGGAGTAAAAAAAGCATCTAAAAACTTATTTAAATACTATACAATGTAACACATTAAATAATTAAACAATTAAATCAACAGCCTCCAATTTAGCTCTTCATTTAACCCACATGGGGAAAGCGTATTAAATTTAAGAATATATAACTGCTTCCTTGAACTGGAGCAGTCTTTTAAGATTATTATTGTCATATACTGACCCACTTATTTTCTCTAAAATAGTACCCTGCAGTTCTTCATTATTACTATTATGAAATTCATAAAAATGTGCTGCAATAGAACTCTCTAATTTGTGATTGTGAATGTCTCTTGCGTGCTCCAACAATCTTATTTTAAAAGCCCTCTTTGTTTCTCCTATATAAAATAGGTTACAGGGGCATTTGAGAGCATACACTACACCCACAGTATCACACGAAAAATTATTCCAAGTTTGAAATGGAATACTACTCATCATGGAAAAACTTTGAACTATAAATTTACATGCTTTACACTTATTACAACAAATAGTTCCTGCCAGATAAAAAATACGTAATATATTATTAGTTGGCAAACAAAATCTAACTTTCACTAAAAAATTGTGGATATTTCTCCCCCTTCTATAAGAAATACCTAAATTAACATTTAGCCAGGGAGCAACATTTTTCAGCGAACATAAATATTTCCAGTAATATTTAACCTGTTATTTGACTACATCACTAAAGCATCCAAATGCAGTTACAAAATAAATCATCTCCTGACCATCTTTATTCCCATATAGTTGAAGGGGCTGCAACATACCTATCACTATATTGATGCCCTGTGATAAGACTATTGCATAACTTGTTCCAACTCTTCTCAAGAAGGCTATAGCCCCTGCTATGGAACATACTAACTATAGTTCCTATTTCCCATTTAAAATCATTGATATTATTACATAATCTAGCAATCCTAAGCATCTCTCCAAACGGGAGTGCTTAAATAGTGTGTGAAGGGTGAGAACTATCACCATGTACATACTGTGTACCACAATCAAACTTTCTATATACAGAAGTAAGTAGTTCAGTACCCTGTTTGATAATGAGCATCACATCTAAAAAAGGAATGCATATTCCCATCTTAAGACCATCAAATTGTAAAACAAATCTATTATGTATCATATCAATAAAACAAGACACCAATTCTGAACCACCTTCACAAATAAAAATTAAATCATCAATATATCGAAAATATCTAATAATGTAGTCATGAAAACATTGATTTCTATAGATATATTCATTTTCAAAAAGCCCCATACACAAATTAGCATACATGGGAGCAAAAGCAGCCCCCATGGCTGTTCCTTTTTTTTGTTTGTAAAGGTCATTATTAAATTCAAAAAAAATTATGAGTCAAACAAAAATAAACTAACTCTATTATATATTCTGTAACAGGCAAACTACCCAAAAAGAATCTTAGGGCTTCCAAGCCGAAACTATGATTTAAATTCGTATAGAGGCTTTTAACATCAATTGAGAAAAAAATACATATCCTTATTCCATTTAATATCACTAATTTTTGCCAAAAAGTCAAATACATCACGAATATAAGAGGGTAAGGTATACACCACAGGGGCTAAATAGCTATGTAAAAATGCGCCCAGCTTGTGAGTAAAATACTCACAGCCTTAGACTATTGGTCTCCCCGGAGGCTTCCTTAAATTTTTATGAATTTTAGGGAGACAATAAAAATGGGCCATTTTACATCCCTCTGTTTTAAATTTCTTTTTTACGTCTTCTTCAGAGAAATAACCAAGCCTACAGCCTTTATGTAACAACTCATTATATTCGGCTAAAGTCTGTTGATAAACAGATACATCTATTTTATCATATGTCTCCACATAATGTAGATGTTCCATGCACATATCTAAATAATGTGCATAGTGCACGATAACCAATTTGTTTCCCTTGCCCAAGGGTTTAAAAACAATCTCCCTTTTTTTACTAAGATTCAGGAGAGCTTTCCATTCTGTAATAGTCAAGTTACAATTAACTAGATGTCTATTTTTATTAAAATCAGAAAGTGCAACCACAATCCCATAATTAAGCATATTAGAACATTGAGTAACTTCTTCATTCATAAAAGGTGGTAAAAATCACTATTAATACCAACATTATGTGTGTCGAGTTTACAATAAGCATTAGGTAAACTATCAGACTCACATGAATAAAAACGTTCACATGAAGTATTGCAACTATCCTCACTATTTTATATTCGTTCCAGCATGTCAGTCACTAAAAAATACTTCAAATGTAATTTCCTACTGAATTTAAACACATCCCATTTGATATCATAGTTTCTAGGGAAAACAGTAGGAATTAATTTTAAACCACAGTTCAAAACTGCCATTTCACTATCAATCAAATCATGTCCTGATAAATTAATAAAACGAAAAGCACCACCACCTCCAGGCACAAATAAATCTGGTCTTTTATCTGATAAATTAATGACATAACTGTCCTGAGAGGGTAAAAAGTTATCTTTTACCTCTTTTGTATCCCCCTCTGGGGGTGAAAGTCCTTTTGATAATATTCTTGTTGTTCGTGAGCCCTTTTCGTACCCTGTTGACCTCCCCTGAAATTGTTGTTAACCTGCCGAAAAGTTTGCTGAAAACGTTCTGGTTATTGTGCAGGAGGTAAAAACGGGTACTCCACTTGGACATCTAGTTCTTCTTCCCCTGATGAGAAATGTCCATCTGAAAATGAGGAATTATACGAACCATTTTCCTGTTTTTGACATCTCACGTGCTGACGAGATTTCTTCCGATTGGCTTGAGTGATGAACGCCTTATTGTTCTCATAATCATGGAGATCCCAGAGCAATTTATGTTTCTTTCTATTAATTAATTTTTGAGTTTAATATTCATATCACTCAAGAAGGAATCAAGGACATGAGCATATGTCCCTGTTGATATAGTGTTGCACACTTTTTTAATTTGGTCCTTTAACTCAAGTTGTTTAACCCTGTCTCGTTCCAACAGGATATTTACCTATTCCAGAGTACATCTGTGTGCTGCTGCTACCCATCGCTTATGAAATTGTACATCAGCAGCATTTTGTAAATCAAAGGGTAAGGTAGGATCTTTAAAAATTCTCAAACCTCTCGGTGTAATGTCGAATTCAATATATTTCTGTAATCCAGACATACTGAAGAAAGTAGATGCCTCTTTCCAAATAAATTTCTCCAGCTGATCAAAAAGAGACTTACTTTCTTCCGACATGGTAGTAGGCAGTTTTCTTCTGACTGTGTCAAACGGATTCTGGCAATGTTGATTTCTATCCTGCTCCCATTTATCCCACATAACAGTTACTGTGGAGCCATTCACAGCCCCATGATTTGCTTGTACATTGCGGTCTGGAGCAGAATTGAGGAAACCATCCAATGATAATTGAGAGCCATCTACAATAGTTTCTCACAGGACACGAGGCAAATTATACTGTGGATCTGTGGCCATAAACACTAAATATAGTATAACCACAAGCCAAAGAAACAACATAATAAAATACGACCAGCCACAAATACCGTAATGGATTTATTGCAACAAACAAGAACTTTTCTCTCTGACGTCTCGGCTAAAAAGTCTTCAAGGAGTAAAAAAAGCATCTAAAAAACTTATTTAAATACTATACAGTATAACACACAATATAACTCACAGCCTGAAACTATTGGTCTCCCCGGAGGCTTCCTTAAATTCCATAAAGTCCCCTGGGACTGCTGTCTGGGGAGTCTGCTTCCCCTGGGTCTTGGCTGAGCTGGCCTGGAGGGGGCCAGAAAGGACCAGTGCTTGGAGGGGCAATGCCTACTGAACCGCAGAGGCTGGACCTGTAAAAAGTCCGTCTGCATAGATTTAGCTTTTTCTTTCATTTTTTTTAAGACATGTCCTACTTTGGTGGCAAACAAATTGCCTTTGTTCAATGGTCCCTCCAATAATTTTGATTTGACATGGTCTGGCGAGGTCTGTTCCTTAAGCCAAGTAGGCCTTCTAAGGACAGAACCAGTGACTGCTGCCCTGCAAGATGCTTCTAGGGCGTCAAAGCCACATTGCAAGGTGTGCTTAGTAACTTGGCTTGCAGAATGCATAAGCTCTTGTAATTCTTTATTTTCTGCATAAGCAGGAAAGGAAGACATTTTTTGTTTGAGGAGCTCCATGGTATGCTCCTGATATTTCAGCATGTGGAACTGACAATTTAGTGCTCCAATATCAAGAGTTGCAGAGGTGCATACTTTTTTACCCGATCTGTCTAAAGCTCGGGAATCCCTGTCTGAAGAGGTGGGATTCTTAGCTGAGGTTGCTTTAATTCTTTAAGGTCTTTGGGAGATGACCTCTGGGTCAGCAGTAGGATTTTTGAAAAGGAATTTGTGAGAGTCAGGGACTCTGTAGTACCTGTTTGGTTTCTTGGGAGCAGGAGGAAGGGTGTCAGGAGTCGAACTGGATTCCATAAAAACATCCACAACATCCAGGACAGGAGGAATGGCTAAAGGTCTGTGCTGTGGTAAATCTAAGAATTCCCAGAGTCTCTTTTTTGACTGAGGATAGTCCTGCCATTCCCATTGGAAATGCTCCCTTAATGTATGTAGGATTTCACCAAATGAAAAATCCTCGGGCGGAGAGGCAGAAGGAATGGATTCCTCTGCATCAGAATCCTCATGAGCAGAGAGGGGTTGCATGTCTTCATACTCAGAAACCTCAGAGTCATCGGGCTCCTATTCAGATAAAACTACTGAGGACAAGTCTCTTTCTCTTTTGGACGGGGTAGCCTGCCTTCCCCTAATAAGCATAATAAGGTCTTCCACCATTTTAAGCATTTGGGATTGAGGTATGGAAGCAGGTGACCAAGCTTGGGTCATTTTTTTAAGCACAGTTCGCACCCTGGGCCTTAAAAACTTGGTAGTTTTAGAAAAAACTGAAGACGCGAAACAAGTCGTCGGTTTGTGTGGAGTATCTGTAGTGCGAAGAACTTCCTCAGAAGCTGGTATATGCTCAGTGGCTCTAGACCCATCCAAGGTAGAGACATCTGTAGGATCATTAGTTGAAGAAACGTTTCGCGGCATACCAGACTCCGAACGGGTCTAGGTAGTGGCCTGTGAATCCACAGAAGCAGGCATCAGGGGCTGCGCGGAAATAAAAACTCTGACCAGCACTCATACGAACTGCTTCTGCTTCTGGCTCCTCAGCAAGAAAGACTGATGTAATGGTGTCAGCTGCCTGATTTTATACCAATGACAACCTGACATCAGTCCTACAGTGACAGCAATCAATGCAGAAATACTACGCCTCTAATATTCAGACCAAGTGAGGGCTACCCCTAGCAGGATAACCCAAGTGTGATGACTGCAACCCTGAAACACAAAAAAAAATCTGTCTGTACATGTGCTGCGCAGTTGGCACAGAGCAATAAAGCCCTATAACTATGGCTTGGACAACAAGAGTTCAACGAGCATCTCAAGCACCTGATGACAAAGGCTGGTGAGAATGGATGTGCCTATCATGGGAGGAAAGGAGAAAGTTTTGCTGCTAGGCAGATCCCTCAGGGCTCCAGCAGAGGTTGGGGCATGATGTGATTGCCAGGCTGGGAGAATGAGTTGGGCTTGGGGGGCCTATCAGTTCAGGTTGGATATGCTTCCTGAGCTATACCTTAAATGGTTTGTGACCTTAATCCCTTCCCCTTACATGGTGACACTTCTGTTAGGCTGTTGGCAAATCAGCCTAATAGAAATGCCACCATGTAAGAGGGAGGGGTAAGGGCCACAACCAAAGTTAATCAAGTTGCTGCTATTCACTCCTTTCCTGTATATCCAAAATGGATGGCCTCAGAGAAAGTCAGCATCCTCAATCTTGAGGGGTATAATAGAAAACTGATTGAACGGAGGATGGACATAAGGGGAAGCTGCATTATTGCTACAGAAGAGGAAGATACCCTGAACCTGTAAAACCTGACAACAGAAACCGTGGCAAAAAAATATGGCTGCATATGTGGGCTATAGCAATCAATTTGACTGGGTGGTCAATATGACGGGTTAATGAACAAATCAAAAAGTCCTAATGATGACAGCAAAACACTGACTAGGGAACATGGCTGACAAGACTGGAGTAAACAAAATCATCTCAGATGAAATGATAATGACCAGTAAGTTAACAGAGGCTAGTCCCATGTACAATGCAGAAAAAAATGTGCATTTGTTTGCTACAATATGCAAAAAAATGTGTAGAAAGGGCAAAGCCGTAATAGGAGAAATGGTCCGTAACACGGCAGTTTCATTCATTTCAAAAGCAAGCAAATGGGAAACAAACAGCAAAAGAATAAGAAATAGTAGCAACTGTGGGGGGAAAAACAATTTGTGGTACATGTATAATACAACCTGAAATTAGACAAAAGGTGGGAGAAGAGCAATGGGTGTTACAATACTGAAGAGTCAATGGAAGACATCACCAGTAGAAAACAAGATTATGCCTGCAATCTGCACAGGCAAACAGCAACACTATAGCTGCAATACACTGCATAGTTACTGAGATCCGACCATCACAAGATCGCAGATAGACCACAGGAAGGCAGCCTCATTACCACAATTAATAGAACATGCTGGAGGGACAGGTTCAATACACAGAGACTGCCCATGCTATGCAACAGACTTCCCACACATGTCAAACAGAGCACCTCACTGGCCATCTTCAAGATAAACCTTGATGAGTGGATGGGAAATAGAATATTCACCCCGGGGATTACTCCAGTGGCTCTATTCGACAGAGGCATTGGAAACTAAGGTTGGGTGGCACATTGCCAGGGTAACCCTATGGGCTAGGCTTGTAAAGGCTCCAGGGCAATTAGCCTAGTACACACCTATGAGCAAACTACAAGACGACACAGAGAGCCATGCAGAAGAGTCTGACACCTAAAACAATAAAGGAAGAAGCTAGGCTTGGCAGGGTGAGAGAAACACCTAAGCATTTCAAAGGAATATACAAAGTCCATGTGGATACCACAATCTTTTAAACAACTAACTTCAGGAGAAAGGCAATTTCTAATAATGCAGAGGAGATGGCACAAGAATAAAGCAAGCATTCTTAAACAGAAATGGCAGTAGATTGCAAAAGTGCCTTCACAAAAAAAAAAAACAAAAAAGATGCAGGGGAGGAAGTAAAAGAATTCAGTGATGCACAAAACAGGCACGAAGCAATTTTTACAAGGGTTTGGGGGAAATTAAAGAAGCTACTGGTTGAGACAGACCTGAGGTTTATCCTTATTGAGAATAAGTCACTGTCCTAAAGTAGCATAGCTATGGTGGGGCAATTGCCCTGAGCACAAAGTGTTATGGGACACAAAATCAGCCAATCCCTCTTTAATACGATACTGCCATTTTAAAAGTTGGTATTGCATTTGTGGTCAAATCTGAATACTGTAGAGCTGTGTGTGTGGTCTGTAGCAAGCAGTTTACTACAGTTTAAAAGATATATATATATATATATATATATATATATATTTTTTTTTTTAACTAAAACCTTAATACTGTACTGCTCTATGTAGGCAGGATATAAACTATAGCAACAGTTTGCTACATTTGTAGAAAGTGGTTTCTACAGTTTAAAAATATATATTTTTTATTTTGTTTTGGTTTAAATTAAAAACGTGTGTGGTAGCTCTCCATGTAGGCAGGGTACAAATTGTATCAACTGTTTGCTACATTTGTAGCAAATGGATTGCTATAGTTTAAAAATTTTTTTTTTTTTTTTTTTTAATAAAACTACATTGAGGGAGTTGGGGGCAGGGCACAGAAATGGTACCTGAACGGTTGGAGTGGGAGGGCAGAAGGGAAGGGCATGTTATGCATCTGGCCACCTGGTTGATAAGGCAGTTGATGTATTTTTTTTCCTTCTCTTCAATGGCAATGCTTTTTTTTTTTTTTTTTTTTTTGCTTTTCACTTGTAGAACTGAGGGTTTGGGGTGCTAGTTCATGACCCAGGGCTCTGGTTAAACCACCTATGCTTCTGCTTTCCTTGTGTCTTATTACATCCCTAAGGTTAGCATTAAAACTTTGGTTTAAATTACTCCTAAATAACTTACTTAGGGTTAATCAAAAATGTACACTTAAGAGATAGGTTATTAATTAAGAGGAAATATAGAGAGGAGTTAGAGAGGAGTTTGGCTTAATATGCTCAATATAACTGCATTTTCTGTTTTACCATACTACTAAGATTTTAGCTACTTTATATGCTGGAATACACCTAAGAGCTGTTCTTGTAAGTTTATGTATTTTCTACTAGGCCCAGAGTGGAAATAAAATGTCTATAACTAATACCTTATGCAGCATATTCTTTAAGCTTGGATTAAGTCCTTATACATTAAACAGTTATTACATGCACACCAAGGTCTCAAACATTTAAAAGCAATGCAACACTGAAGCTTTTAATTTGAATACGCAAGTGATCAGTTCTTTGCTTGTGAAAGTTCAGGATACGACTCTTGCAATGCTATCTGCATTACACGTTTTAAATGCCCATACTGCTACCAAGTTGGCTTCAGAGTTTCATCTACAAAAAATCTACAAAACACAGGTTTCACCTTGGATTAAAAAAAAAAAAAGAATATAAGCATCACTAAGAAAAGCATTTGCAAAGTATACGGAGTAGCATGCAAGACATCAAGAGTGTTTTGTGTACCTAACATTAAAGGCAAAAATCTGAGAATAACTGTGCTATTTTACTTTCAAATAATACATTTTAGCTATTCCTAGATTAAAAAAAAATGCCTCTTATTCCACTTAAAGTGCATTGGTCAGTAACAATACCATTGAAAAACAAAATGTGGTTAAGTCAAGATGGTGGTGATCGTAACTAGGAAGGAACTAGGGAAGGATTGATTGAATAATGGAATAATTTAATTTAATTTATAAGTATATAAGGATGTAATTTTAATGTCTTGTTTTGTCTGAAGAAGTTGGGGCATTGACTCCTTCGAAAGCGCTCATTAAACTGATTTTTAATTACTAAACGAACTGCTTGGCATTGCTGCTTGCCTTTTTTTGTTTAACAATACCACTGAAGTCAGGTTTAACCTCCTTACAATACCAAATGTTAATGTTTTCTTTTTCCAAAAAATTAGTTTGTTTTGACATTTTATTTTGTTGAGAAGGATGGTCTCCTGAAGATTTTCTTGGAACTGAAGACATCTTTGATGACATCACAAAACCTACCACGCAATGCCTCATTTACTAGATCAATGTATGGACCACCACATTTCCATGCTAATTACACCACTACGAGTTTCTTGATCCCTACAAAAACAAGCTCTTAAAGTCTTGCAGATGAAAGATCTTAACACTGAACATTAACATATGATAATGTAGCAGTAAAGCCAAAATGCATGCTAGAAGCTGCTCTCCTAACAAAGTTAGTTCTTTGTAGAGTCCATAATGCTTTGCAGTTGCATGTAAATAATTGCCCGTGACATCATTTGTGTGTGGGTAGCAAGAAAAAAATGAGAAAACAGTGAAGCTGCTAAAAAAAAAAAACCCTACAATCTTCATTTTTTGCAAAATCACTTGCAGCTTTAATATGATGAATATAGCTGGGAATGAAATTAATTGTAAAACAATATTTCAGAACATGATGCACAGGTATCATCAGTAAGCAATCACTCGCTTATTTCTACTTATTCCACAGATTACAGTGTCCAAAGTGTAGCTAAACTGATGCTCACATCATTGCTAGTATGAAGAGCGAATGTTTCCTCCTCTCCTATGTAGCTATACCAGAAGATCCTACTATAAAGCAGTGCAATATGACCACATCTGTCTAGGATTCATGGGTGTAGCTGTTAATTTCAGATGCAAGCAACACTTTCTCTTGCTGTTTTTCCTTATGAAGTGCCCTTTGTATACGGCATATATCATAAATATGTAAACATGAAGCATGGAACCCTTTAACTGAACAGTTAGCAATATAGCAAGCATCACCAAGAAAGTAATTGAAACTGTAGACAGTACTCACACAGAGAACATATTAAAGGCCTTGGCCAAATTCAGGTACACTTATCTCCCATGCTGGAATTGTAAATGAGCTCCAAAGCCTAAATGTAGATCCTTAAATTGTAAGATAGCAAACTGGATTACAAATGGAACCCATGCAGTTAAAGTAGCAGATTTCTTCTCCGAAATAAAAAAAAAAGTGATTAATGGCATCCCTCAGGGTCAGTACTGAGACCCCCTCAGCACCTGCTCCTTGGAACTTCAAACAACTAGCCTAGACATATGCCTAACAGTTTGCTGATGACTGCAAGATGGGGATGATCATTTACTCAACATCTGATTCTGTGCTACCACCGCTACTGCAGCTAGGGATAAAACTTGCAGATCATTTGTGTAATAGAAACAGATTTAAACTGAATGTAAAGAACTGTGGCATTATCATGTTTGGTAAATAAATCTCAACAGCAGCTTAAAATACTGGCAGCACCTAATTTCAGAGTGATACAGTCAGAGATCTCACAGCATTCATAAACAACTCCCTACCCTTTGACCCATCTTTTTGCTCACTCACATGAACCATTTTTTATGAAGACTGGGCATTTAGTACATTTGAGATAGTCAAATTGTTGCTGCCTTAAAAAACTTTTAATCTCACAACATGCAAAGCCAGAGATAGGGTGCAGAGAAGGGGATGACTGCCCTGGTTGCAACCTGTTAGGAGTACAACCAGCTGATACAGTACTGCAAGTCGCCTTTGTAATCATTCATAGTTGCTTAAACACCATTTATTCAGTCAATGGTGAGACTTCTGTTGGATGGGGTGGGGGGCTGACCATCAGTACCTGCAAATGCAAGCAGTATCACTAAACATTTAAGCTGCTGTGATACAAGATTGTGGCTACTTAACAGTCTGCTAGGAACTTTAAGCAAGGAGTTATGCAAGTTATGAAATGCATTACACTGCAGCAAAACAAGCAGAGAGCTACTATGCAAAATACATAATAATTCTTAACAAGCAGAGAGCTACTATGCAAAATACATAATAATTCTTAACAAGCAGAGAGCTACTATGCAAAATACATAATAATTCTTAACAAGCAGAGAGCTACTATGCAAAATACATAATAATTCTTAACAAGCAGAGAGCTACTATGCAAAATACATAATAATTCTTAACAAGCAGAGAGCTACTATGCAAAATACATAATTCTTTGCCTATATTGTAGGAGTGCTTTTCTGTGCTCAACTCAGGAAGACATTTATTTTTTCTAGTTCTCGAGTCTGGTTGGGGGACTGCCAACTGGTCCATTTCTCTCACTAAGTTGATTTAGCTATAACTGACAACATGGCTTATGTGATGCATACCTTGAAACGTCTTTGAGACAGTCATCAAAGCCATGGACAAGGGGAAAACTGTGCACACTGCTTACCTTGACCTGACCAAAGCCTTCGATACTATTCCCCGCTCTGGCATAACTGATAAACTCTCTCAATTAGACATCAATCCGTAACTTACCAGATGGGTAGCTAACTGGCTCACTGATAGAATCCACCTAGTCAAATCGGGGAAGCCACCTCAAGTAGTAGACCAGTAATGAGTGGCATACCCCAGGGTTCAGTCTTGGGGCCTCTTATTTGGGATATACTTTTCTGAGGTGCAGGCCAAAGCCAGTGGGCTATGGTTGACCAAGTTTGCAGATGACTGCAAGCTGGGTGCTGTTATCAATTCATCTAGTGATGTGGACATCCTCCAAGAGGGGCTCACCCAAACAAATGACTGGTGCCAGAAACATGGCCTCAAACTGAATACCAAAAAAAAAAATGCATCATCACCCTTTGGGGAGAGTGATGACCCCACAAATTATCATGTTAATAACATCCTAAGCACTCAATCAGTTGTGAGGGATTTGGGCACCCAGGTTGACAGCAACCTGACTTTTGACCACCATGTTGCTTCCATTGTACAAAAAGCTTTCGACATGGCCCACCTCATAAGTAAGGGCATCTTATCCAGGGACAAGGAGATCATAACATCCCTGTATTCTTCCCTTATAAGGCCCATTATTGAGTACAACGCCCCATTTGGCATGCACCTCACAAAGCATATGCAGCAGCTGGAAAGACCACAGAGGTTCCTCACTAGGAGAATCCATGACCTCAAAAATCTACCATACACAGGCTAAAATCCCTATCCGTCTACTCAATTTCATACAGACTCCTCAGAGGTGACCTCTGTCTGGCAAACAACGTGATCTCGGTCCCCGCCTTGATAGGACTGCTGCATATCTGCAAATCAAGCTCCACTCGGGTCACCCTGAAAAGGGACACTTTTTCAAATGTCTACCTTGTTGACAAACTGATAAAAACAGTACTTAAAATTTCTTCCTTTACCCCCCCCCCCCAAAAAAAAAAAATTATTTTTGGCTTTATCCAGACTTGTTGCGTAAAGAAACTATGAATTATTTTAGTCTGTTCCTTGTAAAATTTGTGGCGTTCTGAAAAATTGTTGTGAATTATAGTCACTAAATGTCAGACTTATCAGTTTCAGACAGTCTCCTTCAGAAAATGCTTGCAAATGTAACTTTCTATGTATGATTCTTGAGCTAAGAAGGTAAGAGGGGATGGTGGGATATGGAATGTGTTGTATGGTTCTCACAGTACTAAACTGAAATACACTTCTCAGTCATTATGCATTTCTTCATTCATTTTACCACAAACATCTAAAAGTATGAAGTCATACAAGGGGCTGTAAACTGATGGTCTCATCTGTGTGTGTCTGTCTGTCTGTGAGAGAGTACCTTGCACCTCAAAGTAGTTATGATGTAAAGGAAGGAAGTAATAGTAAACAGGGCCTTCATCATATGAGCAATGCTCTTGGAGTACATTCCTTGGTTTCTTTGTTTTGTTGACTGTTAAGAGTGCGCGCTCATCTGTCTGGGAATAAACTGTACAACTTGAAGTCTATGAGTTTAACTTTATTAATTATGAACACTTTTAATTTTACTTATTTTTTACAGGCACTAGAGTGTGAAATGCATTGTGTTGGGCTACAGGTGTTACTTAGTGCAGATGAGTTAAGACTATGAGCAGTTAATGAGCTGATCCCTATAGTGCAGCGTTTGATTCCCTCAGCCTTTTAGTGAGAGTCTGACAAAGTCATTTCACTGGACAATGCTCCTGGTCTTCCCCTGAAAAGACACTTATGTCCGGTAGACTGTCCCAAGCTGTTGACAAGTTCATTATTACACATTTGTCTTTTGAATTCCTGCACCTGTTGGATAGTCCCCAATTAGTGCTACCATTACATGCTATTTAACTATGAATCCCTGCATGTCTGTTGCAGTTTAATGGATTGCATTTTCAATAAATGCGTGCTGCAAAATAAGAGAACATTAATGTTGCTTATGTTGTCTGCTTTCAGTGTGATAGTGTTTTGGTCATCAAATGTCTGTCAGTTTTTTGCTGTATATGTTTGATTCAAGTTTTAAACTAAATCCAAATCTCTGTGATCATTCTAAAAGAAAACAGCAATTCACAATGACAGGTTTCAGCAGTGTTTTATGGTACCTGGGAGGAGACAGCAAATTAATGTGGCACTGGTATGTTTGCAGGTCTATCTAGGTTCCTGTTTAATCATGGTCTGGCTCTGCTTTTACTGTTCCAAAACCACGAGTATGTAGCTTCATGTGTGTATGCCCTTATCCTCATACGTATGTCATAATTTTTTGTTTTTATATCTTTTAAACCAGGCAAAGGGACAACCCAGTAGCACTGTCTGCATTCTTTTCATATTCTGATAGATTATACTCTGTCAGTAAGGCTGATTATTAGAGTTTTATATTTTTTATTGTTCAAACATTCAGAAAAATGCATGTTGATAGAAAACCTATTCTGGTAAATTAAGAATATTTAGTGTAGTTTACCTCTTGCCTCCAGTTTTGCAGATTGTCAGTGATTTTGCCTCATATTTATACTCCGTCCATTGTTCTTGCAAATTACTGAGAATCACAGTTATTCAATAATGCCAGTTACTACAGTTCCATAGTTTTTATTGTTCACAGAATGCATGTCCATGCAACATATTGTTGTGTTAACATTTTCAGTGATGTGGAGCTGTCATACATGTTAATGAACTGCTTCTTGTAGCCAATGGTAAAGGTTTTCAATCCTTTCACCTCCATTTCTCTACTTTGTACTTTTGAGCAAGTCACTTAACTAGACAGTGCTCCTAGTCACCCCTGTTAAGGAAGACTTTGCCACTGGGTTTACCTAGTTGACAAATACATAAAATATTTAAAATGTCCCATTTTGTCCTCCTCCATTATTTTTGGCTTTGCCCAGAATTCTTAAAGGGACAGTCGAAGGGATTTTTTGTTTTGATTTAGTCTTTGTTTACATTTCAGGTTTGCCTTTCTGAGTGTGCTCACCTTTGGCTGAGGAGGGTGGGGGAAGACTGCCTGAAGGAAGTTTCAAAGGTGTTAGCCAAAATCTATCTCAAATTGCAATTGTACTGTCAACAGCTCTCTCTCTGAGCCATTCATTAGTTTAATTTGTGCATTTTACCCATTGCGGACCTAACTGCTGCCACTCTAAAAAGCACATCAGTAATGCAAGGCTTTTAAAACATTAGTAAACAGAATTTTGTTTCTTTCATTTCATATGTTATTCTGTGGTGATTGTGAAAACTGGCCATCTACAACAATTTTATGACATGGCTTCTACCTATAAAAAACATCTGAGTCAGGCAAACAGTAGTGGAAACCATATTTCTCTTTCTTTTATGTTTTACTGTATTCTGATTTTTGAATACTAGCCTGGTGTAGTGACTTTCTGACCTGCTAGTAATTTCATAGAAAACAAGTGTGTGACAGAAGGTTGGAGCATTAGTAGAGACACTCATCTGTTCCTTTTTCAGCTTCTAATGTGATATGCGCTGATTTCTGAATACTGCTATACAAATGCACCTTTTTTTTATGAGTGGGCAGCTTGTACATCTGCTGATGCAAAATTTAAAAATTAGTATACACTGATGTCCCTTTTCCCTGGCACAGCTGTCTGTATTTTAAATATGAGCCAAGAGCTCTGGGCACAATTCCTCAAGCCAATGTAAATCGGAGAGGAACAGAAATCCAAAGATTAGTTCATCCTGGGAGCTGAAATAAGATTGGAGCTGTGGATTTACAGGATATTTAAAAGTAAAATGGCACTGTGTGTGGGAATGAAAGTGACATGTCAAAGTGGGCATGACTTCTGTCAGCTTAACTTGGACCTTAATTTTAAACACTGGGATTTTTTTCCCTTTAAGCAAAGAACATGAGTAGTATATTGACCTGGTGCAGACTGATTCCACTAAATGAAGATAGGCAAGTGAGTTTTGGATTTTGTATCTTTCAGAAAATGCTTAATAATGCAGAGCTTGTTATTCTATAAACTATCACCTTTCTGAGTACATTAAAGAAGTATTTAAAAGCCATTACGGATTTTGTTCCTAATTTTTGTATTAAGTTGATAAGTGGGCAGAGGGGAGTTTCACTGTATGATTTCGATATCAATAAGCTGAGATATATTTCTGGGCCATTATTTATGAATTTATTCGCGCATGATCTCAAGCAACTATCTGTGGTGTACAGTCACACAAATGACTGATGGGTTTGCGGGTGTGAAGCAACTATTTGTGGTGTACCATCACACAGATGACTGATGGGTTTGCAGGTGTGTGTTTACGCACACACGTGTGTGCATGTCAAAGACCGAAGTATTAGCAGTGCAGTGGGTAGGATGAAGTAATAACTGAGATGGGAAGAAAAGCTAAGGTTGCTTGTTACAGAATTAGTAACTACAGTTGCTAAGAGAGACTATGAGATTTTCGTTGTTTGTTTGTGTCTTTCGGCTTTTCCCAGTTAGGGATCACCACAGCGGAACTCCGGTCCGCTTATGATTGGTAGTTGATTTTTATGTGCCGAGTTACCAGCTATGACACACAACCTTCAACGAAGGTATGCCCATTCACGCATATCCCCATGCAGAAGATGCTCTAGCTGAGAATTGAACCGGACAGCATCTTACTGTGAGGCGACAACACTACCGCAGCACCACCACCGCAGTTCAAGAGAGACTATGCGAATACCATGCTTATTTTGTGTTTTTGGGGTTGGGGGTGCTGGACCTTCTCAAGTCCACAATGTATGAAGATCTGGGTGTGTGTGGTAAAACACAATATATTACAATTGCTGTATAACTCTTTTGCCTTTTAAATAGTGTAAAAAGGTAATCCAGTGTTGCTTCCAACTGACTGTTCTAGCAAGCACAAAAAGAGACTGGGTATATCAAAAAAAAAAGTCCACAGTTTAACCATGGTATAAACTTCCTTCCCTAGTTGTTAGTAAACACACTCAAAGCAAATGAATAAATAGGTCACATTTTACCTGTCTTTCCCACATTTTGCACACTAGTGTATTATTCCACATTTTAAAGATGGAAAGTTGACTGTGGCTATAGTTTCTTTGTTTTGCTTTTTAATGTTATGGATGGAGCTTGCAAACCTGTTCTTACCTGCATTGCTTGATGTTACCTAGAGTTACTTGTGCTTTTTTGGGGGGAGGGAGCTGGTGCTTGGCTTGCCCATCTGGGACTGGGACCTTGGACTTTTATAATTTGAGTTGTTTCTCCAGAGTCTCTAATGTCTGAAGAACTGGATATGCGGTAAAACAAGTATAAATCAACATTTAAACTATGGTATGAGCTCGTACCCTAGTTGTTAGTAAATGTTACATATTTTGCCCATTTATTCCACCTTACGTGATGTACTATAGCGTCCTGTATTTTGAATATGGAAAGTTGGCTATGGCTACAGTTTAATTCGTTCACTTGTGGTTAGTATGGTTGTAATGGTGATGTCAAACCATACTAAACTGCCTGAAAATTAGAAGCCTCAGCTTAAGAATTTAAGGATATGTAGTTTTAGTTATCACACTCATTAAAGCTACAAATTCTGTTCTGCTGAGATTTGCTCACAATTAATACAACATTAAGAGCAGTACAAGTACATCATTCAAAATTCTGTACAACCAACATTTTTCAAATCCCGGAATGAGTTATTGTGACCAGACATTTCCTTTTGACTGATAGTCATCTCTCTCAACTGTCCCTATTTTTTTTGCCTCCATCTTTGCTTCAAATGTGTTTGTTCTTCCCCTCATAACTTTTTGATTGACTGTAATCATAAGTGACTCACCAGACAATCAGTAATGTCAGAGTTTTATTCCACCAAAGATACCTTTAGAAATTGCTGCAAGACAATCTACCTTGTCCTAAGTGATACATTGGCAAGTTTCAAATCCCCTCTAAATCCAGTTAACTCCACTGAATATGCATAAACATATACTACCACATTATACCAACATGTAAATGCAGCTGTACCACTTAGGAACAAGTGCAGGGTAACCCCAGACATAAACCTCTTCTGGTGGAACCATAATGGTTTTCTGCCCTATCTCCGTTTCTCCCCGTAAAAACGGGTATCCCACAAGACTCAGTTTTAGGCCCCTTCTCTTCAACATTTTTACCAACCAACTCCATACATCTTGCCCACATTCATCCCGGCATGCAGTATGCCAAAGACTCCACCATCATCACAATTGCAGACAACCCCTCGGACCTGCTAACCTTAACACAAACTTCTTTTAACCTCACTGAAACTTGGCTAACAGCCTACTCATACTGATCCCTAAAAAGACAAATCTCCTCCTATTCTTACCTAAATCTCTCAACCATCTTAAGTCATCCTTCACCATCTCTTCTCGTAACACCATCATCTCCACTGAACCCCACCTCTGCAGTAATCATCAATGACTGACTTAAATTCAACCTCCATATTCACCACTGTATAAAGAAAACCCATCAAAAACTTGGCCTGCTCTATAGAAATCAAAGGTTTCTCACTTCAAACTCTAGACTGCGTCTTACCCAGGCTTATATTCTCACTAACCTCTTCTATTTCTCTCAAATCCTGACCAACTTACACTCCTCTCTTCTATCCAAACTTGAGTCCACATATAACAAAGACAGAGGTGCAGCAAACTTACCACCAACATCACATCACTGTGTTGCCCTCCAAACACTCAACTGGTTAGAACTCCCTAATCAACTCTTACTTACTCAACTTCTCTTCATCCACACTATCCTAAACAAGCCATCCTCCTGCTTGTTTCTTTGTTTTAGATGAAGTGCAATTTCTCTTTATCCTACACATTATATTATTACTCTACTGTACAGCTGACTAATTATTCAATTACAAAACCTGTACTGTGATTTTTTTTTTACTTGCAAATGTTATGAATAGTAAATGTTTGTTCTACTTGTTATTCTCTGTTACTGTGGAGCTTTTCTCCCAGGGCGTCCACTGAAAAAGGGCACAAGCTCAGATGGACTAACCCGGTCAATAAATGTCAAATAAATAATAATACAATAAATATCAACAAGATTTATAATAAAAAAAAAAATTTTGAAAAAGTAAAAAGAGCAGTTGGCATAATGATATAGCACCTGTCAATGAAATAAAACTCAGAAGCTTCATAAAATCCACCAAAGCAAAGTATGTGGCTAAAATAGCTATTCAAGCTAAAGACAAACATAAGGCTTTGCTAGGTATACTCGTAATCACAGAAGCACAATGCAGAAATGTAATGAGCTGACTGCGAACAATGTTAACTACATTGAGGCTGGAGATGTAGCAAACCAACAGGCAGATGAATTCAGCTCAGGCTATACACCCTCTTTCACCTCTATCTGTCCCACAAAATATACCTGAAATTGGCTCGCCTCAAGCTATCACACAAGACTAAGTCCTAAAAGTGCTATTTAAAATTAAAAATAATGTGTCATCAAATGGGTCCTGAAAATATCCCTGCACGCACCATAAAAATAAAACAGAATGATTTAGCCACCACACCTAACACTGTTCAGCCTCAGTGTCCATACAAGTACGTTACCAGTAGAATGGAGAACCTTCCCCAACCCAGGCAATTACAAACAAGTCTGACCAGCCTCATACACAAAGCCATGGACAAACTTATGGATATAATTAGTAAGCACAAAAGAAACCTTCAAATACTGGACCAATCTCGGTTTAGATTTGTCAAAAGCAGGTCATGCTTACTCAGGCTGGTGAAAATTTTTGAAAAGGTCACCATGGCAACGGATGGAGGTAAATAGGTACATATGACCAACTTCGAACTGGCCAAAGTTTTTGACACAATCCCTGATGCAGGCATAATAGAAAGGATGTATGAACCTGTACGTCACCAACTGGATTGCCAACTGCCTTACAGATAGGATGCAGGAGATCAAGTTAAGGAAAGCTACCATCACAGACAGACCATTCACCAATGAAGTCCCCAGGGTTTCAGTACTGGGATATCTCCTGTTCAACAACTACTACTTTGAAGTAAAAGCGAATACCAATGGGCTCGGTCTGAGTGTTTGCAGATGACTGTAATATGGAGCAGTCACTGAATCCCCAAATGACTTGGTCATCCTGCAGGAAGATTTGTCTCAAACAAATAACTGGTGTCAAAACCATGGACTGAAGTTAAATAAAAAAAAAATTCATCATCATATCCCTTCGTAATTCAGCTGTGCCAAAGAACTACAACATTGACAATATTCCCCAAAGAGATGGCCCATTTGTATCAGATTTGGGAACTTATGTGGACAGATACCTAACTTTTGACAAGCATAAGTCCACTGATATAAGAAAGTCCTTCTACATTACACAGCATATAAACAAAGAAATTATGTCTACATCTAGAGATGTTATTGTCCTCTCTTACGCAACCCCCATTAGGCCAATCATGGAGTATAATGCCCCCTTTGGCATATGTCTGGTCAGGCACATAAAAGTGTAACGTCTACAGAGATACCTTGCTGAAAGGATACAAGGCCTAAGGAAGAAGTCCTACAGGGACAGACTCAAAGTCATCACTATATTCTGTCTTATAGACTGCTACAAGATGGCCTGTGTCTGGCATACATGGCATTCTCCAAACAAATACTGATGGATTTAAACATATCAAATGGCAACAAAAAATACTCAGTCTAGGGGTCTTAACCTCTTCTGCAACATGAACAGGATGGTTGGGAAGGACAGGTATATCTTGCAAAGGATAACACTGCTCTGGAACAGACTTCCCAGCCACATAAAGTTTATCCCTGTCCATATTCAAGTGCTACTTAGATCTATGGATGGTAAAGTTTACCCCAGGACTACTCCCTGTACTAGTAATGAAGAAAAACAGCCCCTAATTGCTTTATCCCCACACGTGTCCCCTCAGTTTACCTATATAATAATCCCAGTTATTCCCAAATAGGGGTAAAATATAACTACTGACCATGGGATGGGTAAAGCCAATCTGTAACCAAATGGAATAGGTTAATTTGAGCATCAAAAGTTAAACTGGCTAGGTTAGAACAGCCTGCATAGGCAGCTAGACCTAATACTTACCTATGTGAAGTAATTAAACATTATTCCTGATTTAATCCTCCCTATTATTTTTTGCTTTACCAGAATACTTACCCAAATTAGTTGGGAGGTACTCTGCTACCCCAAAACATTCAGAATGAAGTTATTTTGATTGTCATTATTTTGGCACAAGGTCATTTATGTGGCTGCATTTGATTGGTACAGTTTTAGACGTCATCAGTGCTGTTTTCCTTGGAGGGGACTGGAAAACTAACATGTTTCTTTACTAAATATGTAGCATGTCATTTTGTAAGTTCCTGTATCTACCTATAGAACAAACATGCTAAATATTTATTAAATTCTGCTTGGCTTATTTGCTTAACAACATTTTTTTTTGGTTTATTACATTGGAGGATGAAATGCTTGTTTACAGTCATACTAGGTCAACAGTGAGCACACTTGCATTCCATGCAGGAAAAATAAAAGAAGAGACTTGCAGTAGGTGAGTGTAAGAGCATGAAGATGAGACAGATGCAAGTTTGGGGGTGCAGTAAGAAAGTTGACTATATTAATACAGAAAAATGGTTAGCAGAAGTCAAGATACAGTATAGTATTGTATAGTGAATATGCTTGCTAGGTATTTGGTCTAAAAGCTAGAATGGAAAGTTGCATGTGTGGAGAATAAAACAGTGTGGATGAAGAGAGCTTATTCTAGAGATACACACGTGTAAAGCTGTGTTTTCACAGGGTATGTTTTTAGTTATTTAAAAGTGTTTTGATTATTTATTTACCTCAGTGGCTGTGAGATGATATTCCACTTTGTATAGATGCAGCTGGATTACAGGGACTCTCCAGCTTTGTTGTTAGATTTGGATGTGGATGTGTTTTAACCAGCACTGACATATACAGCAGGAAACTGAATGTTGTGACAAAGCATTCTGAACAACTTGTATTCAGTGTTTTCCAGTTTCATCTCTCCTATTTCCACATAGGTCTCCAGCCTGGCATGTAACATAAAGACTGAGATTTTCAGAGTTTTGGCTACCATCGTGCACAGGTCCAAAATGCAACTTGTTTATTATTCATTCACTGAACTATTGTCTCATACTATTACAACTCAACCTTCCTATTCATTAGCAATACCAACAAGCTTCCATTCTGTAAAATATAAAAAAATATAAATTCTAAAATATAATATATTTTAATATATAAATTCTATGTTATTTGCAATTCTACCCTTTATTTTCAGTTTATATATGCACCTAAGCATTAACATGTGTACATAATGGCATCACCTGTTAAAAATGACATATGTCAGACACTGGTGTTACAGAGGAAGGCATAAGAGAATTGCTATACTACATGGAAACATGAAGTTATCTGTAGAACTAAATCTGCATCTTATCCAGAAAGCTGAGAAGTGTGCAGGACAGGCTGGCAAAGTACTCCTTTTCTTCTGTGAAAATGTAGGTTTACCTTTAAAATGTATAAAGCATGTACATTATTTTGTAAAAGTACTTCATACAGAGTGTGACAATTTTATAAATCTCCTTACTCATGCTCCAGAGTTGGAAAGTTATTTTAGGAAAATAACTCGTCTGTAATGGATGTACTTATAGGTGAAAGAGGCTGTGCTACAGTTAAGCTGCACTGTGACTTGCATCTCCAAAGCATACTGCATCGTCTTATCAGTCACATTTAGGTCCTTTGGATATATTCACCAGTAAAATACTGCAATTTTTTTGTGGTAAAACTAACAAAACAAACAGTCAATATCAACAGATATGTAGTGCCCCATGCTAACAGTCGCACTTGCAGTAAAACAAAATGTGAAAAGAAGTATATTACAAACATTTAATCTGGGAAGAAGAAAAACCTCTGCATTAATCATAATTCATTGTGAAACCATAATATACATTTTAATCATAACCAAAGGACAGCTGTAAATTATTTATTCTCCCTTGAAGGGACACACAGGTAGGTACTGTGTGGGAGACTGCAAGCCCATCACATCTGTTTCACTTGTTCCCACAGCGGATTGTATCAACACACAACAGGTTTATTATGCAGAACACATACTTACACAGCCACCATCTGAATATTAATAACATGAAAGCAATACAATGAGCCTAATTTGAACAATTCAGTGCTTCATCTGCCCCTAGACAGCCTAACAAATCTGAAAAGTCTAATTTGTCAAATTGCATCAGGCAGCAGTTTCTATTTTGAGTTAAGAGAAATGACCACATGGGACTGAGCAAACAAACATCCACATAAAACATCTAAGGTAATTGTAAAAGCCAAAAAGGCAAACTGGAAGGCAAACACTTCCATTCCCACTGGTCATATTTGACTTATTACAGCAACAGCACTGTTTGCTACTGCAGACGTCCCTGACTAGAATACTTTGTGGGAAGTGTGTGTGTGACTGACAGAATTATATTAGTTATCCCACTTCGCTGACCGATGCTGAACATACGCTGTTAGCATCAGTTCTCTGCAATAAATCATCCAAGATCAAGCAACCATACATCACAGTTCTACAGGCTATACATTTTCGAGTGAGGTAATATGTGGAGTTGATTAACTATCATGGCCGTTGACAATATTTTTTCTCTTTTTGTCAACTGTATTTATGTAAATTATTAACAACAAAGGAAAGGAAAGGAGATATATTACTGAGAAAGCTTCCCGTCAGTTCTCATTTCTAATATATAGTCAAAGTCTACAGAGCATATATTCTAGTCAGGTACAACCCACAGAAAAAAAATTAAACCCAGCAGAAATTCATAAGTTTTTTTCCCCTATTCAAAACAATATAAATTACACTTGACTGTTCTTAAATATATAACATGATCCAGTTTCTTGTAGTTCTGCATGCTGCACTTGAGGGAGGGGGTGGGCCAGACCCTTTACAAAGTTGCTACAGCAAGTCATGCTCACCCAATAAGTCACTGCGACCTTAGAAACATTCTAAGCCTACAAGGTGAGATAAAAAGTCATACAGGTTGTGATGATGGCTTTTGTTTTTTTTTTTTTTTTTTGTGAAACAAAACAGTGACCAAATTTAAGTCATACTGTTGTAGACCAGTGAACACCATGTTTACTTATTTCAATCTTAAAAAGAAATATCCAAAATTTGATAAATCTATAAAGTCAATAAATTATTTTCTGTGTCCATAAAAAAGAAGGGGGCAAACATGAAAGGCAGACACCTAGCATCCTCAGACTTGTAGAACAGTTGGCAACCCTGTAGGCAGCAAATTAAAATAAAATTCAATTAGGTGAACAAAGAAGGGTTTGTGTGATCTGATGCAAGTTGCATTATACAGTGGAATAGCAGTTTGCTACCCTTATATGGCACTAGCAATATTCTGATGGTGCCCTGTGAACCATGAAGCCAGGATGCACAAATTGTTTTGGTAAAGACTGACCTCGGTAAGCCCAACTGCTTATTCTACATTTACATTTTTACCATAACGTTGTTTAAAAACCATCAAGTAAGGGTTTTGGCAGGTCTGATGGTAATTATTCTAGTCCAACACACTGCTGACCATCAAGGAGTAAGAAGCCGTTATTTGGTGCTGTGGCAAACTACACTTCCAAATTCGTACGTTTTTCACTGTGGGGTTTTAACTATGATGTAGTACCATAATAGAACTTGTGTTACTTTTGCAGATGTGTATTGATTTCCTTTTGTTGCAAGAAAACGCTTTATGTTTGGTGGTTTAGTAAATAAAAAATTAAAATTTACTGATCTGTTATTTTATCAACTTGCTCAGTTTATAAGAACAATGTTTAAAATTGTCTCTATTTTGGGGCCCAAAGCACAAAATGTACCTTAGTGTTATATACACTAAAAATTTTAAAAAAATAAGCACGCATGAATGATTTAGATGGATGATCGTACAAGCATACCACCATAAACACACTACTGTCCAATGTAGGAATAAGGTACCTATAGTTACAATATTTAATAAATTAAGTACCAGCAAACTGCTATGTCTACTGAAAAGCAGAAAAAATACAGACTGAGGGTAGTGAAAGGTTGAATATGCAGAGAAAAAACACAGCACTTAAGTGGTGCATAGCTGTTAAAATGTTTTGGCTGCTAGTCTGAGAGAGTTAGTTCCAGTTATTACAGTTTGGCTGACTATTAATTAAAAAGTACCTTTTTTATGCAGCGGAAGGTAACACAGCTGCTGCATTTTTTATTTTATTCTATATAAGCAGCCAGTACATGGCAGGGTATTTACGTAGGTCCCAACTGTAGTGACTACTGTAGTAATATATTTTCTTGTAATTTTCGGACACCTGAAATTTCAAGTTTTGTGCTGTAAACAATGTGTACAATTGCAGTCCAAGTCTGAGTGCCAAGTTGTTCTTATAAGCTGGTGTTTTAGAGTCATTCCTTAAAACAGTGGTGTCAACCTCAAAATAGCTCAAGAGCAGGGTGAGGATAACTACACCAAGCTGAGAGGTGGACTCAGACAATACAAAAAAAAGTGATGGGTGGGTGTCATTTCAGCAAAGAATAGGGTAAAGGTATGGTAAATACGTGCACACATACACATGGTTTTATTTGTACTTGGTTACAATTTAATGACCTAGGTAAAATAGCTGCTACACTTGTAAGTCATTACTGCATATAGGTCAGTCTGACCACCACCTCGTCATAGACTTAACTAGGAGAAACAGAATAACCAAACAGTAGTAGACAGCTGGTACATTGGAAAGCCAGTGCTACACTTGGGTCAGGATGATCATTTCCTTATTGACTAGGAGAAACAGAAAAGCCAAACCATAACCTCTTCTAATCAAATGTAAGTGACTATAGCCCAACACACGGAAGCTACGTTTTTTCACTAGTCTGGAAATGGCTGCCATTTGCTGGAGCTCAAAACAGAGAATAGAAGAAGCGCTCAGATGTCTCACTCTCATCTGCTCTACAGTCGAGCCAATGAGAGAAAGAGAGAGAGATACTGCTGCAGGCAATGCAAGCCACAAGGACAAACATTTGTCAATGTTGATGGGAATCCAAACTCAGCTTTTTAAATTAAGTAGACCGGATTCAGGTAAAACTTTGCAAGCCAAAATAAAAACATTCATAGACTGCATCTGGTCTGAGGGACACGAGTTTGAAACCACAGCCTTAGTACAACTAGCTTATCAACTAAAGGTGAGTGGATTTGGCATAATAGTTAAGATGTTCATCTCACAGCTACAAATTACAAAGTTTGATGCGAACCTCGGTTTACTGATCAAGCTAAAATAACCCTTTAAGACGGTCTGCGTAATAATTTCCTAAGAACCTATAAAATAATTGATTTATATCACATTGAAATCTCTCCCGACAATATGCTCAAAAGCTTCATTGTAAAAATTATATAAAAACGTGTGCTTCTTCCTTTCAAGATCAGGTACTATTATTTTTTTATTTATTTATTTATTTTTTTACAGGTGACCATCATCTGCCACTAGCGCCTCTCCTCTTTCATCAGGTAAACTGGACCTACTTTAGACTCCACTGGACTCAGTCTGAGTCACACATCTGGGGCCAGTAAGGACATTAAGAGAGCTGATGGAGCATCATACCTGCTGCCAGGGATTGTGTCCTACGTCCACCACTCCACAGCAACCTGGGGCCAGTAAGGACATGAATGTTGATGGAAAATCATACCTGCTGCCAGGGATTGTGTCCTGCATCTACCACTCCACAGCAACCTTGCAAACTCAGCAATTGCTGTCTTTGAGACAAGCATGCATGCTTCTATAGATGAGGGGGCAGCACTGAGCTCTCAACACTCATCATCATAACCATCACCACCTCATCGTTTCTGCGTTTCTGCTCAACAGTGGCACAGGAAAATAACTTTCTTGGGTGGCGTAAGCCAGGGAACCTTGTTGGCTAGGCTTACGTAGGCCCTTGGGCCGATAGCCTAGTACCTACCTATAAACATCACTACTGCAGTGAGCCCAGGCTGCCTCCTTCCCCAGGATGCACAAGACCATGTCAGCCCCTTACTCTCAACTTCCCCATCTGACTCCTGCTACTTGTTGAACACAGGCTGGCTGGGGTAAATTAGGGTTTTACTGCTGATTAAGTGTGTTTATAGGTGAAGTTCTGTTGTGATTAGAAGGCAATGAAATCAATTTTGAAATAGGTGCATTTGTCACACCTCGGAGTACTGTAAATAAAAATGTACAAGTGGTGAAAAATGGAAAATATATATTTGCACAAAGCTTTGCATACAGTTACTTTTATGAAAACTGCTTCTATCATTTCTACAGAAATGAAGTTCTCATATTTTTCTTGTTGGCATGCTGATGCAATTTTCTCATTTAAAGGACAGCTATGTTACCAAAATTAAGCCATACTGAACTCTCTAAGGTCAAAATTGTAACAGTATTTATAAAGAAACTTGATTATAATCTGATCATTTCTGCCCCTGGCCTGCGCTCAACAACCTATAGTCATATTCCAACTTAAGGTCTCAACCTTGAGAAGGGGGGATGCATTCATTGTTGTTTTCTGGGGGTACTACTTTATTACAGTTGGAATATAAGAAACAAGGGAGCAAGAATATAAGAAACAAGGGAGCAAGAATGTAAGATACGCACTGAATTCTTCAGTTTAGTTTTAGATACGCCAGTAATATGAATTTGGTAAATACGTTTCTTTGTGTTATACTTTGATAAGATTGATAATATATGACATATGCAATTTGGGTATCTCCCATTTTCTCAACAGTTTAAATGCTGTCAGACAGTTACTTGCCCCATATACAAGACCCATGTTAGAATCTCTCCAGGAGTTTCACTGAGATGGTTCAGTATTTTAAATGGTCTATGCTCTCTCCCTCACAAGCCAGTATATCTGGCACTGAGAAGGTTGTCAACACAATCACTACACCTCAACCACCACCCACACATACACAACACACACACACCCGTATATGCGGAGGTCCTCAACAAAAACATACCCAAACAAAGGAGACCTTTGAGGCAAAATCACACGCCATCTCCACAGCACTCCACATCACATACCATGCATAGTTCACACACCTGTGTCTTACAGCCACAAAGGCTTAACCATAAACCCAACATATTAGTCACAGGAGACTCCATTGTGTGAGACACAGATGTGCCTCTCACCAGGCTGGATAAGAAGAAAGTCACAGTTACTTGTCTGTCAGGGGCCAGAATCCGCCATATCACATACACACTCAAGTCTCTCAACAACAGGTACTGTTATGACTCTTTCATAGTCCATGCTGGCATAAGTGAATTGAAACATACCTCCCTGGACTATATGAAGACAGACATGATTGAACTCACTGAACGCATGTCCCAGGTTAGTATGTCCCAAGCCTTAATCAGCATTCTATCACCTCCCAGAATGAGGTCTCAATACAAAAAGAAAATGATTGAATTTAACAATTGGCTTAGTTTCTGGTGTCATTCCCGGGGGAGATGCTTTGTCAGAGATGGCCTGCATCTGTCTCACTTAAGCTTCGGGCATCTGGCAAAGGGTCTTGCCTCCCCCCCATAGTGCCTTTTTTTGGAAAAGTGACTAGGTTAAAACTACCAACAAAAATTTCAACAAAATGCAAATGAAAGGTCATGCTACTAAATGGTAGGAGTCTAAACATGAAACTGCACTCACTGCAAGCATTCTTAACCCTGGAAGATGCTGACATCTGCACAGTCACAGAAACCTGGCTCAAAGCTGCGGAGAGCACCCCCGCCTTACCTGGTTACTAATCCTATCATACATTCAGACCCCAAACTGTGGGCAGTAAAGCCAAAGGAGGTAGAGTTTAAATATTTTAAAGACATACACAACTCCAAGGCTGGTCAAACAGTATAACACGCATGAGACACTACAGGTGCAGTTACCACTGACAAGACCCCTATATAAATCATAAATAGCTACAGGCTCCTAAATCCAACTCAAAACACCCAGCCTGCCTATCTGGACCTATTTGAATCAAGATTCAACCCTTTATGCTGATCTGGGTGACTTCAACTACCCATACAAACTGGAAGAACACAAATGTCCAGAGATTCCTCGATTTTGTCAATGAAAATGTTTTGGACCAGCTAGTCGATACCCCCACAATAATATCTTGGACTTTGTGTTAACCAACATGAGTAATCACTGCAGCACCTCTACAGTATCATCCTCCCTGGTAAGATCTGACCATAAAGCAGTCATTTTCGAAGTCACCATCTCCCTCAATCCCCCTCTAGCTAGAGTCAAACAAAAAAACTTCTCCAAAGCCGATTACAGCATCCTGAGGGATGGTATAAATAGCTTCACAGCCTCCTTTCTAGGAACTGGCACAAGTATCCAAAACTATACCAAATTACTATACAAGCATTTATATAGAGGCATGGAATCAGGAAAACCCAACAGAAGTAAATCATCCTCTGCAAGAAAGAGTAAAGCTGTCTGGTGGACATCTGCAATAAATAAACTCTGTAACAAGGAAAAATTGCTGTCCAGAACCAAGAAGGAGCAATTGGAAACAATCTCTCCATAGCCTAAACAAGCAAGTAAGAGAACTAGTGAAATCCTCCAAAGCAAACAGAGTCCAAATTGGCCACATCTACTAGAGACAATCATAAGGCCTTCTTCACATATGTCCGCATTCTCAAAGGAAGCACCCAGATCTGTTCAGAACTGGTGGTCAAGGATACCACATACAAATTCCATAGATATAACAAACTTGCTGGCTGACAGATTCGGTGATAACTTCACCACTCTATCCTCCCCATCAGTAAAGCAGGACATTCCCAGTACTTGCCCCCCTTCCCACTATATCTAGGTAACAGGTCATCACTGCTCCCTCAAAGGCAAACAATACAGCCTCCATGGGACGCGACAACATCCCAGGCTGCATCCTATATGAACTCAGGCAGGAACTTGCAGCACCATTAGACACCCTATTCAACCACAGCCTAAGTACCGGCTTTGTCCCAGCTGAGTGGAAGACATCCACTGTCATCCCTTTGCACAAAGGTGGAGCGTCCACTGATGTGGAAAATTATAGACCCATCAGCCTAACTAGCCCGATCTGCAAGGCCATGGAATGGATCATGGACCTCATTAACAATGATGTTGGCAACCTCCAAACACTTGATCCCACACAGTTTGGCAATGTCAAGGGGAGGTCATGTCTGTTAAATTTCATCATCGACTGAGACGATCACCAAAGCCATTGACAATGGGAAGACAGTGCACACTGCCTACCTTGACATGGCCAAAGCCTTTGACACTATTCCCCACTCTGGCAAAATAGATAAGCTCCCTCAATTAGGCATCAATCCATATGTTACCAGATGGGTAGCTAGCTGGCTCACTGATAGAACCCACCTAGTCAAAATAGGGGAAGACACCTCAAGCAGTAGACCCATAATGAGCGGTGTACCCCAAAGTTCAGCCTTGGGGCCACTGTTATTTGGGATAAGCATTTCTGAGGTGCAGGCCAAAATCAGTGGGCTATGGCTGATCAAGTTTGCAAATGATTGCAAGCTGGGCACTGGCATCAATTCCCCCAGTGATGTGGACATCCTCCAAGAGGGTCTCACCCAAACAAATGACTGATGCCAGAAATATGGCCTCAAGCTGAAAATGAAAAAATGCATCATCCCCGTTGGGGAAGAGTAACATCCCACAAATTATCACACTAATAACAACATCTTAAGCATGCAATCAGCTGTGAGGGATGTGGGCACCCAGGCTGATAGCAACCTGACTTTTCACCACCATATTTCTTTCATTGCACAGAAAGCTTTCTACATGGCCCACCTCATAAGCAAGGGTATCTCATAAAGGGACAAGGTCATAACATCCCTGTATTCTTCCCTTATACAGCCCATTATTGAGTACAACATCCCATTTGGCATGTACCTTGCAAAGCACATGTAGCAGCTGGAGAGACCGCAAAGGTCTCTCACCAGGAGAATCCAGGGCCTCAAAATCTACCATACACAGATAGGCTAAAAGCCCTATCCCTCTACTCAGTTTCACAGAGACTCTTCAGAGGTGACCTCTGTCTGGCATACAAGGCAATCGCAGACCCCACCTTGATGGGACTGCTGCATATCCGCATGTCAAGCTCCACTAAAGTAACTTGCACATGTGGCCTTAACCTGGTCTGTGACATCAATAGGACTTGGTTGGCAGGACAGATACAAGTCCCAGAGACTCCCCCATCTGTGGAACAGACTCCCACGCCACATCAAGTAGAGTACCTCTTTACCCCTTTTTAAGCACAACGTGGATAACTGGAAGGGAAACAGAAAATACATCCCTGGGATTCCACCCATGTCCCTGCTGGCAGGGGCATCGGGTGATGACTTGCCTAAACATGGGCTAAACTCTTGGCTAGGCTTATAAGGGCCTCAGGGCCAATAGCCTAATAACTTCCTATGTTCCTATAAATACTGAGAAAGGAGACTGTTGTAAGCAAAACAGATGGCTGATAGGATAGGTGTGCATCCCCTGGATTGGAGAATATGCCCTTTCCCCGAGGACTGTATGATCTTGTAATTAGCATATATAATTACTATGGGATGTGGGGGCACACAAGGGTTTATCTCCCTGCATAAACACACACACAAAAACAGTACATTTCTTTTGAAAGGTCCAAAACTCTGCCAAGGATTATGTACAAGGTCTGCTTTTCAGACAGATATACATCACACACACACACACACCACACACACACAGCTATAGATAAACATACATACTCATATACTGGTGGGCTCACTGGCTCCATGCGTTTAGGTTTCTGAGAAGTTCAGACCACCACTTCTGTAGGAAATGTCTCAAAGATTTGTTTTCTGTGAACTTTGAAGTAGTTGGTTATTCTTGTCTAGCGTTAAGAAGGTATCTGGAGTGGCTGAGCAAAGTTTGCTATGACATTCCCTTAATCACAAGCAGCTGTTTTTGATTCCTACCTTACAGGAACAAATGTGGTTTATTGAAAGGGTATGGATTTTTGCAAACCTGATGAATGGAATGCATTACTGTTAAATATGCACAATATCTGCTGATGCCAATCATTCTTTTGCCAAACACAGTGTATCGTAAAGCAGCGCGGTTATGTGCATAATGATGAAGAGGCTTTTACTGCTGCAATGTGCAATATCTTCACAGGCAGTAATACAAAACTGTGCAACATACAAGGGTTGGGAGGGTGGCCTAATGGTTAAGGTGTTTGCCTTACAAACACAAGGTACAGGTTTGAATCTCACAAGGGATAATTGGCTAGGCTTAAAATGGCTCACAAGGGCTGTTAGCCTTGTACTAACCTATGAACCTATGAACCTATGAACCTATGCCATGATGTATTGTGCCATTTGTATGGAGAAGTTGACCTTTACCATACAGCATTTACAATATCTGGGATTCCTTCCTTGTTAATCTTAGATCTGGCTGTTCTTGCAGACGAGAATTGAATTAAAGAAAACTGTGCATGGAAAATGAAAAAAAAAATACTATTAACCGAAAAGCATGCCACATGACCATAAGAACAAAGTGCAGTCTAAATAGACACAGTGTTAACTTAGCCATTTTGGTGTTCAGAAACTAATGTGATAGCGCACACGTCAAAGGGATGCATCTTTAACAATAACTTGTATAAAACATATGCATGTTGGATACATTTTTTCCTTGATATGATTTACTGATTTACAAATGAAACTTATTAATGTTGACATAAATGACCTCTCATCCCTACACCCAAATTAATTTGTCTTTGCCAAAGGTAGGTTTTGTCTGCTTAACCTCAAACCTTTTCGGAAAAGCAAATGAAGAAGCAGACAGTGATTACTCGATCTAGAATGCATATCCGGACACGGCTAAGATCATCTTTACAAATATCTGAACACACTTTGGATAATAAGGGTGTATTATTTAAATGTGGAATTTGCTAGTGAGGCCTTTGGGCCAATGCCTAGTTAGTTATACCATGCAATCCCCAATGCACTTATTGATGACGTTGTAGACCTGAATATTACCTGCAAGTAGTAAGGTAGACAGCAAACTGGCTGACACAGAGAACACTTTGTTAGAGTTGTAAGCATTCCCTTGGAAAGACAAATGTCATTTGTGATGTTTCACAGCAGTAGTATAGTACCATTACCCCTGCCCCCCACCACTGTTTGGCATTTATGTCGGAGATCTACAAGCGAGTAGTTACCACAACATTCAGAAAATCCTTCTTTCTTGCTCAATTAATAACTCATTAACTCAACTTTTATATGTTCTGTCAATTAATATAATCCCCCATTTGGTTATGTATCTGTCAAACTGCAGTATTAAACCTGAGGCATGAGCATTTCTTTATTTGGGCTCTGGCTTGCTGAATGTAACTGTGAAAATGGTAAAGGAATATTCTGAATTTAGGCTACAGCCACAAGAAATCCTGTTGGTGAATTTAAAAACAGACTGTTAATCGTGGTCAGTTAGTAGTAATTTCCCCCATCATCACTAAAGAACATGTACTGAAAGTGCTGTCCAAAACTAAGAAGATTTCCTCCAATACTGATAATATGCCAAACTGTTCAGTAGTACTAAACATACCCTGGTAGAACCTCTCCACAAGTTATTTAACCTGACCCTGGTTACAGGCTCAGTTCCTTAAGTAAGGCATTACCTCTAATGCCACTCAATAAAGCTGTCTCTATTATTAACCCCAAAATCTACAGGTCCAGCAGCCTGAGGAGTGACACTTGTAAAGCCATCCAACACATAACGGACTTGATTAAAATAGGCATTAATCAGGCTAGAACCACAGCAAGTTGATTTTGTAAAGGTAGATCTTGTATTATTAACTTGGTAAACATCTCTGAAAATGTAACAAAAGATGCTGACTGAGCACACTGTACACATAGCTTACAATAGTTTGGCCAAGACATTTGACACTATCACCCATACTGGTATAATTAATAAACTAAATGCATCACAAATAGAGCACTATCTGTTAAGATGCTCACCAAATTCACAATATGGCAGAACCAACATGCTGAGGGTGTGGCAAGGGCAGGATCAGAGAACATGAAGATGACCAGTGGTGTCTCACAGTGCTCACTGTTGGGACTGCTTTCAAGTACTTACTTCACTGACCTACAAACTGCAAACATGACCTATGACTAATATAGTATAAAAGTATGAAATTCAAACGGCTTCAGGTACACTGGGGTGCCCAAAACAGCAATAGGAATAAAAATAAAAAAAACAAGAATAAGGCACCGAAGTTGCACACTGGAGACTAGTTCTAATACTTTATTACAAAGGAGAACAGTAGGTAAGCGCTTTCACAACTTGGTGTTGCTTCATCAGACAACATTCATACAAATAATGCTTGATTAAATACTTAGGCAATTAATGTGTTCTCAAAATTTAAAGCAATATTGCCAACTAAAACTGCTAACACCATATATAGAGACTTTAAAATCCTACAGCAATGGAACATATCTGTGGTATAACCATAAATGCCCTTCCTAACTGTCATAAATAAATACATAAATATTAGAAATACGACAACATCTAAAAAGCATTAAAACAAAATTATACTAATGTTTAAGACGCCTTGCTTTAAGACAAGGAACTAATGAGGTGCAACCATTCAAACTGGGATACTTATCCGCATTTAATTTAGTAATCCATTTTTGTTCCAATTCTTCGGTATGGTTTTCTATATCTCCACCTCTGTTAGTCCTTACTATTTGTTGTAAAATTAGAAATTTAAAACAATGAGTGCTATCCATATTTAAAACATGGTTAGCTAAAGCATTAGATTGCTTCTGTTTCCGTATATCCCTAGCATGTTCTAACATTCTATCTTTAAAACTTCTATTTGTCTTGCCTATACAGTAGGCATGGCAGACTTGACAAAAACAAAAATAAATGACATCAGCACTCTTACAATCATAGTAATTCTTTGTGCATAGTTTAAAACATTTCACAGGATGGATGCATTTGTTTTTAGTGTAAATATACTGACAAGCTGCACAGTTCCTGCAGGGAAAAGTACCTTGTCTACTAAAGAAATTATTTCTATGAGGCTGATATTCTTTATTACAAAGGTGTTGTTTTAATGACACATTATTTTTAAAACTAAAACTAGGGGTATCACCAATCGTAGAAAGAAGGCCTGGTATTTCCTGTAATAAATGCCAGTTCTTTTTAATAATTTCTGTGTACTTATTTATATCACTTGCAAATCGAAAAATTACCCTAAACTTATTTCTGTCAATAACTGTGTCATGAAATACTCTTGTATCAGTAACATGAGAACTCATGTAAGGTTTACACCTGGTAGATCTAAGTTTCCATGCATCTGCTATCACATTTGTAATTTCTAGGCTAGAATAGCCTCTTGTTTGAAATTCAGTTTGTAATTTATCCAGAGCAACTGCAGCCTCTGCATCACTATTGTGCAAATGTAAAGTCCTATAAACTTGTCCTTTAAGGACATTCCTAGGCATGTGTCTCGGATGCATGCTTGACTTGTGGAGACAGGCATTAATTCTTGTAGGTTTATGATAAATACTAGTTCTTACCTGCTTCAAATCAGTTTTAGTAACTCACGTCCAAAAAATCAATACATGTATCAGAGAAGGTAAAAGTAAATTTCAGAAAATCTGTAGTACTATGCAGATAATCAATGAAATCATTAATATTTCGACCATGCCCTCTCCACAAGACAAAGACATCGTCCACGAAACATACACACCAAAGGATACAGTCAGAGAAAGGATTTGAGGCAGACAAGATATGTTGTTCTTCCCATCGTACTAATTGTTTTAATGCTTTTTAGATGTTGTCGTATTTCTAATATTTATGTATTTATTTATGACAGTTAGGAAGGGCATTTATGGCTATACCACAGATATGTTCCATTGCTGTAGGATTTTAAAGTCTCTATATATGTTGTTAGCAGTTTTAGTTGGCAATATTGCTTTAAATTTTGAGAACACATTAATTGCCTAAGTATTTAATCAAGAATTATTTGTATGAATGTTGTCTGATGAAGCAACACCAAGTTGTGAAAGCGCTTACCTACTGTTCTCCTTTGTAATAAAGTATTAGAACTAGTCTCCAGTGTGTAACTTCGGTGCCTTATTCTTATTTTTTATTTTTAGACTAATATAGTATGTCTGGATGATTGCAAACTGGGACTCCTTGTCAAATCCCTCTCTGAGACAGAAGATCTCCAAGCAAGAACCTTCACCTACAAATCTTGCTGCATTGAAAATGGGATTAAATTAAATGCTAAAAATGCAGCATTTTTGCATCTGGCAGATCACCCCCCCTCCAGCATGTAGCAGTGACAATACTGAACTTTAAAACTGAAAATGGTGCTGACAAGCTGGGAAATTGGGCTGAAAATTCCATCTTCTTTGATCATCATCTAACAATTGTCAGGAAATCCCTCTATCAAGCATAGCTGATCATCAAGGGATTATTCCTCATCTAAAAGATGTCATTGTATTCTTGTATCCAGCACAGATCAAACAAGTTACAGAATATAGTTCCCCATTTGGGATGCATCGCACCAAGCAAATCAAAGATTTGGGAAGACCCTAGAGGTTTCTAACAAAGATAACAATTACAAAATCCTTAAGGAACCAAAACAAAAGACTTGCAGCCCTGTCCATTTCTGTGTCTTACAGGCTCCTCAGAGAGCACCTATGCCTTGCCTTGTCTTCCAAGCAATCAGAGGCCTAGTAGACCAAGATCTCTTTTACCTTCAAAAATCAAACAGCTCCACAAATAACAAAACAAGGGATCTAAACCTGTTTCAGCAGATCAATAAAACGAGGTGGAGTCACAGGTTCATTACTAACCATCTCCCTCAACTTTGCAACAGACTCCTCAAGGAGTTAAAGCAGTGTGATATTTATACATTCCTTCAAAGAAGACATGGGTAATTGGACACGTGTTCATACATTTACAGCAGGATGCAGTGGTTTGCCCTCCTTGAGATGAGAGGTATGGTCTACCGTCGGTGCTGACAAGGTGTAATGGTCATGAGAATTGGCAACCTTAAACTTCGTATAATTTCAGGACAGACTGTACATAGCAGTAAAGCAAGCAGTTCTGGTTGAGAGCTTCCTAATGATGTATGGTAACACTGGGTAGTGTTGTACAAAAATCACAAAACTGCACTATTAATGCAAATCATGCATATCATATGTTGACAGTATATCAAAACAGTTATTAATCTACCAAACCATGCATTTTGGATAACTATGAATAGGAAAATTGTACACCACAATGTTGTGTATAAAACAGCAGCATTTGTTTCTCTGTAGGCTGCACAGTCTTTGCAATGTTGTTTCCATTATGAAAATACAGCTGATCATCACAGCTGCTTTACCAAACATTTATATCTCTGTAAGCCTTCACATTACTTAGAATGTTATGTCAATTTTTAACTAACCCACAGCTTGCATAAGTCACCCCAACATGATTGTATTACAGTGTATCTGTGATCTTACCCATCTCAGTAACCTCTCTGTACCCTTCACTTATTCCTGATACAACACAACATTGTGTAAATATACATGTACATGGTACAGATGCCCTTATTAAGATACAGCCTCTGCAAAACAACTTCACCACAACCTCTTATAATTTTACTATGATTGATCCACTGGTTATGTACTTAAACTACTTGCTTTTCACCGCTTACATTGCATTTATTGTCATATTACAGTTCACTGCATTCTTTTATAATCTTCTTATACTTACTGCCATTCCACAACTTATGCTTTCTTTATAATTGTATCGTTTGCCCATCTGTACTGTTTATATACCGCTTTGTTGCGGAATATAACCTCGGCTGAACCTGCAACTGGTCATGTCCGATCAGTGCTCTGGCCTGGTAATTAAATAAATGTCATATTTTCATTTTTTTGCTCCCATGCTGACTCTTTCACTATCCATATCCAACAAACATTGCTAGCTGTTAGATTACCTACTATTTGTGCGTTACTAGGCTCAATATTAGAATATTGTTTATTGTAAGTGTACCCTCATACTAACAGTTACGTTTCCTTCTGAATTTGTCTTACCCAGGTATGTCTAGTATTATTTTCCCAACAAACACCAACTGCACGTGTAGGCCTCTTGGCATGACTGTCACCCTCTATTTTTATCAATACAAATATATAAAATATTGTATACGTTTCCTAATCTCTTGCATTCTTCATTAAACCAAGCCCTGTGCATCCCAGAGTGATGTTTTTACGGAGAGTGCCTACCACATACTACCTTGTTTCCTAACATGTGACCTATACGTGACATTAGTGCCAGTATTAGAATAATAGTAACATTGATACTTTGTACTTCCAAGTTAGAATTTTTGTTGTATTACTCCTGCCTAAATGGGTTTACCATCATTTATTTTCAAACAAACACTGTTTGCATAGCCTCACATAACATAAAAGTATCCAACTCCATCTATAATTTATCAATGCAGACATGGAAAACGTTCTTAAATTTTATAACTTTATCACTCTTCAGTAACTCAAGTTCTGTACATCCCATAATGATTTTCTCATTGTGTTTGCCTTCCAAATCATTTTAAGCGTACAGACAGAAATTTGCAAGGCCCACCATCCATGACATATCATTACTGATGTAAGAATAGTGCCTAAGGTGTACCCGAAGAAACCATTGTATCTCTGGATATCTTTATGTTACACAGCTTCTCTTACTGTCATTTTTTTTTCTAAAAGCTCCTGTTTGCACAAGACTTCATGATATGTCACTGCTGCACTCCATTTGGCATGAAATTAAATATGAAAATATTTCATAATTTTAATAACTGACTGCAAACCCATTTCAATATTTCAAGTCCAGCTCATCCCAGAGTGATAGTTTCATTGTTCACAAACTACAAGATATTTCAGCTTTCACCTCTCCTTGCTTCATAACACTAACAATACCATTTTTGAGATAGTGCCATTAATATGCAAATACAGCTAATATTCATAACTGCAGAGAAAAAAAGCTGTACAGCTTAGGTTGTCAGCAGTGCTGATGAAGGTCAAATGGGGCCCCAGACAGGGTAATGGATCACCCCCCCATACACAGCCACCCCACCCCCACAGTCATTCCAGTGTCCCATTACTTGGCTACTTCTCGACAGTTACCATAAACACTGTTCAAACCTCTCAGGCTACGTAACGTTTTCTGCTTTACTTCTACAGTGATCGCAGATGTTTGGATTTAAAATGTTTATTTCAAATTTTATAGCACAAACACTGATAGAAATTCGCTAAACAAAGCAATATAGTCTCACAATGAAAACAGACTTGGCATTAAAACTTCTCTGCTCTTGAAACTCACATTCACTGTAACAGCACTGAAACCCGCATTCAAAGAAAAAGTATCTTAGCCAGTGGCGGATTAAGTTTACCTTTGGGCTGTTTTCAAATCATAGGCCCCCTTGCATGTATTTTTAGGACCATCCAAACATGCAAGAGTTCCTTGATTTACCTTCCTGGCTGTAATAAATTATATCCATTGTGTAATACAGCACCACTTGTGTGTGTTTTAAATTTATATTTTGAACATTTTTCTAGTAAGCAATGCAAAAAATATGTATGAACCAATTATGACAAAACTGCCTGATTCAGAACATTTCAAACAAAAATCCACACAAACTTCTGTCATGACAATCCACCAATATTCATCAAAAAGTACAACTTCTGCAGAAGTATAAGTATTTGAATAATTCTACATTAAAGAGATCTCTAACTGATGAAGAGGTTGCTGCTAACAACTTTATATTTCAGTGTTTCATCTACAAGGCTCTTGCCACCCCTATAGTGCCTTTTTTAGGCAAGGTTCAAATGACAAACTCACCACCATAACTGGTACAAGCAAGCAAAATCTGATGGTAATGCTACACAATGCTAGAAGTCTAAATTTCAAAATGCACTCACTCGAGGCACTCCTTAAAATGGAGATCATTGACATCTGTGCAGACAGAGACCTGGTTCAAGGCTCCAGAGAGCACCCCTGCATTACCAGGCTATTATTTATACCACACCTTTCAGCCACCTAACCTGGACCGAAACACTAAAGGCGAAGGTGTGTCCATATTCATTAAGGATATCCACACCTCCAGGCTAGTTGCTCAGCATAATGCATCCGAGATTATCCAAGTGCAACTAACTCTGGGCAAGACCGCAAACCAAATTGTAGCTTGCTACAGATCCCCCCCACTATGCCCAGGATTCCCACTCCTCAGAACAAGAGGAAGTCCCCGAGGTGTATACTGGGAAAGAAAGTGCTTAACAATAAAGAGACTGGAGTAACATACCCTCTGTGAGCATTTTGTTTCAAGTGTTGGGCTTATGGTGCAGCTACTTGCTCATACTGGCACCTTTGAAGATTTATTAGTAGTTTTTTGGTGCCTTATCAAATGGATTTATCAGCCCCAGTAAAAAGCTGAGATCCCTCATAAAATCCCCCAAAGCTAGTTACGAAAACAAAATCGCCACTGATTCTAAAGACAGCCATAAAGCATTCTATAGCTATGTCAAGAATCACAATGGCAACACTCAGATCTGCTCTGATTTACAGTACAATGGCACTAAATATACTGAACCAAATGATATTGCCAGCATCCTGGCAGATAGGTTCAGTGCTAACTTTACCCCCCCCTCTCTCCCCCTAAAGGGCCCATCTCTATACTGGAAGAATACACAGTTCCTGTAAAAAGTGGCTGCACAGGTAAAAACCACACTCCAAAGCCAAGAACAAAGCATCCATGGGACCTGACAACATCCCAGGTTGCGTTCTACATGAACTACAGAATGAACTGGCACCCCACCTAAGTACCATGTTCAATCATAGCCTCACCTCAGGCTTTGTGCCCATTGAATGGTGCACAGCGACGGTTATCCCACTCCTCAAAGGGGGAGTCACCACAGACCCTGGAAACTAGGGCCACATTAGCCTGATGAGCCTGGTCTGCAAGGCTATGGAACGTATCATCATGGAACTTATAAACAATGACATTGGTAATATCCAAACTCTGGACCCTACTCAGTTTGGGTTTGTAAAATGCAGATCATGTTTCCTAAACCTAAAAGAGTTCTTTGAAGCTGTCACCAAAGCCGTAGATGAGGGTAAGGTGGTTCACATAGTCTATCTAGATCTCGCCAAGGCTTTCAACACCATCCCACACTCTGGAATTATAGATAAACTCACTAAACTAGGTATAAATCCCTATGTCACAAGATGGGTTGCCAACTGGCTCACTGACAGAACTCACACTGTGAAAGTAGCAGACTCCAAATCCGACTTCAGACCAGTGACAAGTGGAGTACCAGAGGGTTCAGTCCTGGGTCCTCTCCTGTTTGTTATCTACTTCTCAGAAGTACAGACTAACACAGAAGGTCTTTGGCTAACAAAGTTTGCAGATGACTGCAAACTAGGAGCCATAATCGAAACTCCTAATGATGTGGACATCCTACAAAAGGGCCTCACTGAGACAAGATGCCTGTTATCAAAGCCATGGCCTCAAGCTCAATGCCAAAAAATGCATCGTCATCCCTTTTGGTAAAAACTCTGCACCCATGAACTACTACATAGGCGGTAGTCTACTTAATACCGAAAGTGTGATAAGAGACCTTGGGACACACAGGTGGACAGTAGTTTCTCCTTTGATAATCACATCACCACAGTAGTCAGGAAATCCTTCTACATGGCACACCATCACAAAAGGTTTCTCATCCAGGAAAAAAGAAGTCAGTTTCCCTTTACTCGTCACTCATTAGACCCATTATAGAGTACAGCGCCCTTTTTGGTATGTACCTCATAAGGCATCTACAACAACTAGAAAGACAACAGAAATACCTCAAAAAGAGGATTACCGGCCGCAAGCAGATGCCCTACACAGACACTCTCAAAAAACTCCAGCTCTATTTCATCGCATATCGCCTACTCAGAGGCGTTCTCTGCCTAACATACAAAGCTATGAAAAAGCCAGAGCTGTAGGACATACTCCACTTAAAGAAATCCCAATCCCTCCGAGCTACACGCTCTAAGGACCTATACCTTGTCATCACAATAAACAGAACATGCTGGAGGGATAGATTTCTGTCTCAGAGACTTCCCATATTCTGGAAAAAACTACCTATCTATATCAAACAAAGTTCCTCATTAGCACTCTTCAAGAAAAATATTGATGATCGGATGGGAGATAGGAAATTCAACCTGGGGATCACTTCTGTGGCTCTGCTCGACAGGGGCACAGGAAAATAATTTTCTTGGGTGGCAAAAGCCAGGGTACCTTTTTGGCTAGGCTTATATAGGACCTAGGGCCAATAGCGTAGTGCCTACCTATGAAATTCAGTGCCAGCTCCCCTTGAAGAATAAATTGCCCATGTTATATTAAAAATGGTAAGCTGGTAATATTGCAATAGGGAATTGATGGCAATCTGATAATTGGTTCAAGGTTACTAGGCATCTTGTCTAGAGGAGGACATACTCAGGACTGCAGCACCCCAACCCCCTTTAAGTACAACACACAGTATCAGCAGTCCATCTACATGCTGTGGGAATACAACACACAGCCTTCTGCACCAAAAGTAAGTATGCTACCTGCTGTGCTACTAACATGCTTTTCAATTCTATAGCACGATAGTGATACCATTTGCTAAACAAAACAGTTCCACATTGTGAACAGACTTAGCATGAGCACAGTTCCTAGAAAATGCACTTGAAACTCAGTTCCTTGAAAAATGTGCCTGGAATCCAGTTCCTTGAAAAATGCAGCTTGGTAGTTAAGGTAGAGGATTGCAGCTCTTGGTTCCTGTAACAAAGATACAATTTTGGAGCCTGAGCAAATTACTCACCACCTGATATCCCTAACAAGGGCATTACACTCGCAGATGCATACATCCCTATCTACCATACCCATCTCAACGTCTTACTGCAATAAATCTGGAAAAAGCCTAATATAAATAGGGACAGATTTTAAATATTGCTCTCATTACCTTAGAAAGTTGCTAGAACAGGGTTTGTGTTAGCATGCATTTTTCTAAAGGATATAAAGTCAGAAACTAAAATGTCTGTCATTATTTAGTAACTAAAATGTCAAAAAAGCCCCACATGGAGTTAATGCTCTCGCCAAACAAGCCAATAGAATAATCCAACAAAGAAAAACGAACGGCAGGAGCAAAACAATGAAGGGTAGATTAAAACACATACGCTGGATGTAGCGTAATGCTAAAAATGCTGCCAAAATAATACATACTCCACACAGTGTTGTAAAACATCAAATACAGCTGAGATAGACTGAAACTGGATAGATAGATGACTAAAACTAAATGTTTATTGAGTGCACAACAGGTTAGCGCTTTCGCCAATTAGCTTCATCAGACCCGATTCAAACATCTCATATCTGGGTTTAAATACATAAAAGTGCGGGAAATTAAAACACTCTTAAAGGTGCAAGCCTTGTAGTTCACAAATAATATATGCACTGAAAAGTATTGATAAAAAATATCAAATAAATCTTATGTGTTATATATTAAATTATATTAAAAACACACTACATTATGACACATCTGTGACCTAATATTAGGAACACTCTCATACCATTAAAATTGATGATATCAAGTCCAGAAAACATTCTACATAACAAAAGACATAAGACAAGAGCCATCATTTTCAACATACATAATGTAAGACACATCCAGTGTCTGATGCTAAATAAAATCTACAATGTGATAAACATGCATAAAATGTACAAAATCATGATAAATATATATGCAGATAGTATATATAGCATGTCTTATATAGATCACACAACAATAACTATGCAGTATAAAAAAATGAGCAAAAATAAATATACAATAAGGAAATAAACAACTCCTAAACTCTTCCAATATCTATAATTTCAATTTTCTCATTCTTAAGAAAGGTTGGATGGGAACCTTCCCATTCAGACCAGGGTATGTGTCTGACCTAAGTTTCATAATCCAAGTGGTCTCTCTAGATTCAGTGAAGGTGCCAACACCCCCCCCCCTAATAGTTTTCTGTATCTGCTCCAATATCCTGAACTTAAACATGTGTTCAACACCCTTATCAATGACATGTTTCGCTAGGGCATTGTTCATTGATCCTTTTCTAATATGATAAATGTGTTCACGCATCCTATCTCTGAGGCACCTGTTGGTCTTGCCAACATAAAATGCCCTACAAACTATACAGACAGCCAAATAAACAATATCAGTGGACATACAAGTGCCCTTTGCTGGTACTGAAAAATTACCTAATCCAGATGGATGCGCGAATACTGGATCAGGATCAATGAAGGAACAAAAATTACAAGCATTACAGGGGGAGGTGGTTAACAAATCATTAGAGACCCGCAAAGAGTGTATACTAGAATGACATAACAATCTCTTAAGATTCATTTTATTCTTGTATACGAACTTTGGTCTATCCCCTACCACTTTCTTAATATCTGGGTCCACTGATAAAATGTGCCAGTGTGCATTTATAACATCTTTGATTTCTCCCACATCACGGGTGTAGAAAATGGGATAAACAGCACCACAATTATTTGACACTGTTCCATCTTCACTATCCATCCTAACATGGTGGTTGGTTCTTTCAGAGAAATACGGGGCAGCTATATCAGTCCTCAACCCATCTATACCTAACATTCCTCTCTCCAGATCCAACTCACTATAACCACGTGTCCTAAGCCTCTGTTCCAGATCTCCTATCCCTTCCCTAAAACTCGAGGCTATTGGAGTATATCTAGATATGCGCATGGCTTGTCCACGGACAATATTCCTATAAATGTATCCTGGGTGCATACTTCGACGGTGTAACAAGACATTTTTATGACAAGATTTCCTATATAACCCAGTGTTAATCATACCATTACTTAATCTCTCCACATATACATCTAGGAAGGAGATCCTCACCTCTGACCATTCAACAGTGAATTTAAGAAAGCTAGTAGCTGCATTCATCTCCGTAGGAAATTCTTGCAACTCATCAGGGGTTCCTTTCCACAAAAAGAATAGATCGTCCACAAAACGCCTGTAAAATGGAACAAATCTATTATAGTGGCTCATCCTAAACATATATCTATTCTCCCACTCAGCCATAACAAGGTTGGCGTAGCTATTGGCACAAGATGTGCCCATAGCTACGCCATCCTTTTGTAAAAACACTTTATCCAGGAAGCAAAAAACATTTGATTCTAACACGACTTCAAGAAAACATGTCAACAACTCTATCTCATTCACCCCCAGACTGGACATTCTCTGAAGATAATTACCAACCATTTCAATCCCAATACAGTTAGGAATTCCCGTAAACAAAGACTGTACGTCCATGGTGACAAAAGTAAGTCTATCGTATACAGGTATAGAACCAACAAAACTATAAAGATCTAATAAAAACTGCTTGGTATCTCTCAAAGTATAAGCATTCTCATCGACCAATGGCCTCAACTTGGTTTCTATATAAATGGAAAAAGGTTCGGTGCTCCAACTTCTCCCTGCGACAATCGGTCTGAACGGGGGATTCAATCTATCCTTATGAATTTTTGGAAGTCCCTGAATGATAGGTATCAGTGGGTGTAATGTCTCCAGAAACTTAAATAGTTCAAGGTCTATTACCTCACTTCTTAAAAGGTCATCCAACATGTTGCGCACACTATTGGTGATGCATGCTACATCATCTAACGAAATCTCAGTATAGAAATTATAATCACTCAACATCTCAAATATGGATTCATTATATCTATGAGTATCCATAATGACCACTCCTCCCCCCTTATCCGCAGACTTGATGGTTAGACCTGGATTATTCCTTAATCCATTCAAAGCTTGTCTCTGTCTAAATGTGAGATTATGGTAGCCTTTCTCATATCTACCTCTAAAATGAATGGATTGGTATAAATCATCTTCAACCAATTTACTATATGCTGCTAATAAGGGATGTGTTGGTGGTACATATGTACTAGGTTTCCTCATCTGATGCCCAATAGCCATGCTATCACCCTGAAACTCTATCTTAAGAGATATATTACGCATAAATAATTTAAAATCCTGTAGAGTCTCTTCAAAGCTGCTATACTTGGTGGGGATAAAAGACAATCCTCTAGATAATACTTCTAACTCATCCGAGGTTAAAATATGAGTAGATAAATTGAATACTAGGTCATTTTCCTCACCTCCCACATTCTCTTTATGTTCTGCAAAGGGCACTTGTATGTCCACTGATATTGTTTATTTGGCTGTCTGTATAGTTTGTAGGGCATTTTATGTTGGCAAGACCAACAGGTGCCTCAGAGATAGGATGCGTGAACACATTTATCACATTAGAAAAGGAACAATGCCCTAGCGAAACATGTCATTGATAAGGGTGTTGAACACATGTTTAAGTTCAGGATATTGGAGCAGATACAGAAAACTATTAGAGGGGGGGATGTTGGCACCTTCACTGAATCTAGAGAGACCACTTGGATTATGAAACTTAGGTCAGGCACATACCCTGGTCTGAATGGGAAGGTTTCCATCCAACCTTTCTTAAGAATGAGAAAATTGAAATTATAGATATTGGAAGAGTTTAGGAGTTGTTTATTTCCTTATTGTATATTTATTTTTGCTCATTTTTTATACTGCATAGTTATTGTTGTGTGATCTATATAAGACATGCTATATATACTATCTGCATATATATTTATCATGATTTTGTACATTTTATGCATGTTTATCACACTGTAGATTTTATTTAGCATCAGACACTGGATGTGTCTTACATATGTTGAAAATGATGGCTCTTGTCTTTTGTTATGTAGAATGTTTTCTGGACTTGATATCATCAATTTTAATGGTATGAGAGTGTTCCTAATATTAGGTCACAGATGTGTCATAATGTAGTGTGTTTTTAATATAATTTAATATAGAACACATAAGATTTATTTGATATTTTTATCAATACTTTTCAGTGCATATATTACTTGTGAACTACAAGGCTACAAGGCTTGCACCTTTAAGAGTGTTTTTATTTCCCGCACTTTTATGTATTTAAACCCAGATATGAGATGTTTGAATCAGGTCTGATGAAGCTAATTGGCGAAAGCGCTAACCTGTTGTGCACTCAATAAACATTTAGTTTTAGTCATCTATCTATCCAGTTTCAGTCTATCTCAGCTGTATTTGATGTTTTACAACACTGTGTGGAGTATGTATTATTTTGGCAGCGTTTTTAGCATTACGCTACATCCAGCGTTTGTGTTTTAGTCTACCCTTCATTGTTTTGCTCCTGCCGTTCGTTTTTCTTTGTTGGATTATTTAGTAACTGCAATCCTCAATGACTTTTCCAGAAAATCGAATTTTATGAGGAACAGAGCAAAAAATATATGTGGCAGAAATCTGAACAGTTTAGAGGTATGCTACCTCCCTCCCTCTTACTCGGACACACGCACGCAAACACACACCTACCTCCCTCCCTCTGAGAGATACACACCTCACTCCCTCTCTCTGAGAGATACGCACTTACCTACCTCTTACAAACACACACACACCTACCTCTAACTTGTCTGCTCGTGCATCACGTGTCTTCTGGTATTCAAATTCCACTTGCATAGAAAACAAAGATGTAAACAGGCCAGCTGGCTATATACCCAAGCAGAGCTCCATGTGGTCCTGCAGAGGGGTCCTGGCAACAGAGAACTGAAAGAAGCGACCACTTTCCAGATTTAAGTATTTTTTGGCTTTTTTATCTGCATTGTCCTCTCTGGCTTTCATTTAACTAGCTAAAACTGTTTTTGTGTCTATCTGCTGATTTCTAAAGTATCTGCACTTAAAAGTAGCTTTTTGGTCAACTCTGGTTGATTAATACTTTTTTTTGTTAATTTAACTGCTGAGGCTGCTCACTAAAGTGTGCTAGCCTGTGTAAATCGATTTTACTGTTTGTATAATTGCATTTCTGTGTACTTTCTTGAAAAAACAAAAAACAAAAAAAAATACTCCTTGTTTTCCCGCCTTTGCTCGACTAGTCTAGACCAGTATACAGGCTTTGCTGTATTCCGGGCTGTGTGTAGTTCCTGTGTTGGCCATTGCCTTACTTGGATAGAAGGAAGTTTCTGAGCTCACCAGTGGGAGTGGGGAGCCTTGAGCAGCCTATCTGTCCCTGGGGGAAGTGACCTCAGCACTTGAGCTGTAAATTATTGGTTGCTTTGGACCATTTCTAGCTCTTTTCAAGTTCCCTGTATAAAAAATCCGCCTGGGCGTTTTTGCGCGCATAGCGCAGCAGCAGTTATACAGGTGTAAACTATTTCTGGCTCCGCCAAGTCTACTCTTCAAATTTTCCCTTGGAAAGCTCTACTCAGTCTATTTAGCTGTATATATTAGCACTTGTTTTCGGGACTTCTATTCTTAGCAAGCACTCTTATACTAAAGTAAGCACTCTTATACTAAAGTAAGCACTACAGCCATCCACTACCCCCGTGAATACCCACTTCCTTTAAAGGCACAGCACTCCTTTTAATATTCTAGCATGTCGAGTGGTAGACCACTAGCATCCTCTCTTGTTCAGCTGGTTAATCTGGGAATCTTAAGACAATGTTACAATTGTCTCATGTACACAGACAACCCTCTCCTCCTTCCTACTAACACAAATACTTGTGAGAGATGCAACTATATAGCCAGACTGGAGGCTGAACTCTCTCAACTCAGGACTGGCAAGACCAGACAGGAGGAGAAGGCACCCACACCCGAAGCAAAACCAGTCACACGTAAAACCACCACTACTACAAACCAAACACATAAGAACACAAAGACATACTCGGAGGCTCTTATAAAAAACTTACCAAAACAGAGGCCTCCAAAGCAGACACCCAGAAATACACCCTCACAAAACATAACACCTACAACACTTACCTCAAGCAACAGGTGTGTCACACAATCACAGCCCCGAAGGCAAAACACTATGCCAGAGACATTAGTAATAGGTGACTCTATAGTCAGACACACCGACGTCCCACTTACCAGGCTGAATAAGGAGAGGGTAACGGTGAGCTGCCTATCGGGAGCTAGGATCCGCCACATTACACATGCACTCAGGTCACTCCAAAGCAAGTACAAGTATGATGCAGTCATTGTCCATGCTGGTGTGAATGACCTGAGACGTACCTCCCTGGACTACATGAAAAGAGACATTGAGGAGCTCTCCGATTATGTAGCCCAGACTGGTATGACCCTGACCCTGAGCAGCATCCTGCCTTCACCAAGAATGATGCCTCAGTACAAAGACAAAATGATCAGTTTTAACAATTGGCTTAATCACTGGTGTCATTCTAGGGGGATCCAATGTCTGTCAGCCTGGGATGACATGCTGGACAAGCCGCGTTGCTTCACAAGGGACGGCTTGCACCTGTCACCACTGGGCTTCCGGATACTGGCCAAGGCTCTTGCTACCCCCATAGTGCCTTTTTTAGGCAATGCTCAAAAGACAAATCAACCTCCGTAATAAACAAAAATGGAAAAAAATTAAGGGTAATGCTGCTCAACGCCAGAAGTCTAAATCTCAAGATGCAGGCACTCGAAGCACTTCTCAGTATGGAGAACATTGATGTCTGTGCAGTAACTGAAACCTGGTTCAAGGCTCCTGAGAGCACTCCAGCACTACCAGGCTATACCTCATATCATGCTTTTCGGCCTCAAGTTCCAGGCCGAACCACAAAGGGAGGGGGAGTGTCCATTTTCATAAAGGACACCTACACCTCTCGATTGGTGGCTACCCAAGAAGCATCAGAAACCATACAAGTTTTACTCACCATAGGCAAAACTGCCATACAACTGGTCGCATGTTATAGAACACCCTCCCAATCCCAGGAATCCCATCAAGCATTCCTAAAGACACTGGAGGATATGAATGTCACACCAAACACCATCATATTGGGTGACTTCAACTACCCCAACATAGACTGGGCCCACTATTCTAGCCCTAACACCCTAGCCCAAAGATTCTTAGAATTCATTAACTCGAATGCTATGGAGCAACTGGTCACTTCTCCTATGAGGGGAGATAATATACTTGACCTGGTTATCACAAACATGGGGCCCAAATGCTCCGCACCGGATGTAAACCCCTCACTAGTAAGATCTGACCATAAAATTGATCACGTTGGATGTACATATCCCACCCCCACCCCCAGAACAAAAGACTACAGTGAAAAACTTTTCAAAAGCTTACTTTATGCTCCTTAAGTCAGAAATGGTATCCTTTAAGCCTACTGGGTTAATGGAAACCACTTCCCAAAATGCTGAATCCTACACAAAAGCCTTCTACGGACATCTCCAAGAATTCATGGATCAAGCAATCCCAACTAAAACCAAAACCCTCTCCACCAAGGGAAGACGCCCGGTTTGGTGGACCCCGGCTATAAACAAACTGTACAACAAAAGAAGGAAGCTACTGCAGGACAAAGCCAAATCCCACAAGGGAAAGGCTTCCCTGATCAGCACAAGTAAAAAACTACGTTCTCTCATAAAAACATCTAAAGCCAACTTTGAGAGAAAGATTGCCAAGGATACCAAGGACAATCACAAGGCCTTCTTCAATTATGTCAGAACCTTGAGAGGAAATTCTCAGATATGCTCTGAGGTGGTACACAACGACAAAAAATTCACTGAACCTACCGACATTGCCAATATTCTGGCAGATAGGTTCAGTGCAAATTTCTCCCCTCCCTCACCCCCGAAAGGTGAAATAATTATCCCTGCTGAATGTAACCTACCTGTCATCTCAGACATACAGGTAAAATCAGCACTCAACAAAGCAAAAAACACAGCATATATGGGACCCGATGGTACCCCCGGTTGCATGTTACGTGAACTTCAAGATGAACTAAACCCACACCTAAAAACGCTATTCAATCTTAGCTTCACTACAGGATATGTACCGGAACACTGGCGCACAGCAACAGTGGTCCCACTCCACAAAGGGGGAAATTCCACTGACCCTGGTAACTACCGACCCATAAGTCTGACCAGCCTGGTCTGCAAGGCTATGGAAAGAATCATCATGGAACTCAAATGGCGACATTGGGGATCTGCAGACCCTTGATCCCACCCAGTTTGGTTTTGTAAAAGGCAGATCCTGCCTCTTAAACCTGGTTGACTTCTTCGAGTCAGTCACTAGTGCCATCGATGAGGGCAAGGCTGTCCACACTGCCTACTTGGACTTGGCTAAAGCCTTTGACACAATACCACACTCTGGCATCATAGACAAGCTCAGCAACCTAAATGTAAATCCATATGTCACAAGATGGGTAGCAAACTGGCTAAAAAACAGAACCCATAAGGTCAAAATTGCTGGAGCCATGTCAGACTCAAAACCAGTCATGAGTGGTGTCCCACAGGGCTCAGTCCTGGGACCGCTCTTATTTGGCATTTACTTCTCAGATGTGAAAGCAAATATGGGAGGATTATGGCTGACAAAGTTTGCAGATGACTGCAAACTGGGTGCCATAGTCGATTCACCTGCTGACACACACATCCTACAGAAAGGTCTCACTGAAACGGACAACTGGTGCTGGAATCATGGCCTCAAACTTAACACCAAAAAATGTATAGTCATCCCCTTTGGGAAAAACAAAGTACCCACAAATTATCACATAGACAACCCACTGAGTACGGAAGAAGTAATCAGAGACCTGGGGACTCAAGTTGATAGTGACCTCTCCTTTGACAACCATGTTGCCAGAGTGGTCAGAAAGACTTTCTACCTTGCCCATCTCATCATGAAGGGATTCTCATCCAGATCAAAGGAGGTCATTGCACCTCTATATTCCTCCCTTATCAGGCCCATGATTGAATATAATGCTCCATTTGGGATGTACCTCACCCGGCACATACAACTGGAAAGACCCCAGAAGTACCTCACCAAGAGGATCATGGGACTCAAACATATGCCTTATCCAGCAAGATTAAAGAAACTCCAGCTCTATTCAGTAGCATACCGCCTGCTCAGAGGTGATTTGTGCCTAACATATAAGGCCATGTCCAACCAAGAACTGATGGACATGCTCCATCTCAAAAAATCCAAATCCACCAGAACCATGCGAGCTAAGGATTTCAACCTCTGCACAAATATAAATAAGACATGCTGGAGGGATAGATTCATAACACAGAGGTTACCCGTACTCTGGAACAAAATCCCAGTTCATGTGAGACAGAGCCCTTCATTGGCACTGTTCAAGAAAAATCTCGATGCATGGATGGGAGATCGTAAGTTTACCCCGGGAGTCACCTCAGTGTCACTACTAGACAAGAGGTATAGTATACTAAATAATGGAGTCCCACATGTATCACTACTAGAGAGGTGCAGCTATATAATACGGGGTGGCGAAAGCCACATCATTATTGGCTAGGCTTGTAAATGCCCCAGGACAGATAGCCTAGTACACTACTGTGAAACTAAACTATGACAGACGCAGAAGATGAAGACAAACAGGTCACACACACACTGCATGTGAGCAACTGGATATAAAGGCCATTTTTAAAGAAGAATACCCGTAAAATATATTTTTTTAAATTAAAAACAATCTCCCGGTCAGTGGGCTCCTTTCCCAGCTAGCATGCCCTATGTGACTGCCATGGTCTCCTAGCCCTGGATCTGGCTCTGGTCATCTCCTTCTTGTCTCATTTATTACCACCATACATTTTCATACTTTTGCTGCCTAGTCTACTAATACTTCACTTAAAGCAAACACTCTGGCATTTTCCATAAATAGCCACAATACTGTATTAAATAATTGCTATGAGACGGTCCATTTTCTCTTTACACACACACACACTTACTTTAGATTGCTCCTTTCAGATACATACAATGAAGCAAATTCCAACCACTACCACCCACAAATGTGGACATTAAAGATAGTAGGCTCAGAGCTTTTAAGAAAGTTTTGGGAGAAAAAAATAACCAACAGGAAAAATTTCTCTCCGAAATCTGGAGCAAAAAATCAGTGTGTGAAACGGGGCTTCCAAATGCCACTCAGGTAATCACAATATAATCCATGCAAATTTTACAGAGCAGCAGAGTGGTATAGTCAAGTTTTAGTATTTTTTTTTCAGTCTACACTGAAGAAAAGCAGTTTTCTTCCAAGTGCACTCAATGATTCTACAAAAAAAAATGTGCCAAGAGGCTACTTTGAAGAATGATGTGGACTTGATTTGAAAGATTAGTGCTGTACATTTCTGGAGATCCATGTCACGTTATTTATATATGGGATCAAACAGAGGTGTGGGACTGCATACTGAAATCTTGTGAGGTTGGCTGTTCAACTATGAACTATGGTTAGCTGGAGAGCAGTGGCCAGCGCCATGTTAAAAGATAATCAGCCATGGTAAATGTAAGCATTTAAACACTTTTATTAAAATGTTTAACCAAAAACAGGTTAGACGTTGCAATCAGAATGCAGATAACATAACAATAAGCATCCTCAAGGCTTTGATTACCAGCAAAAAAGGCAAACTGGTTGAAATACAGCAGTTTTTCTTAAAAATTTCAAAGGGAAACCACACACAAAATACTAATGTTTACACATGCATTACTTTGATATAAGCTTTTGATTCAACAGTTTAAAGGCAGTAACAAGTATACTTAGCAGAGGAGGAATACTGGGAACTCTCATATTAGTGTGTGAAAACACACAGCCTACATAATACAGCATTCATGCATTGTATGTTCACGTAGGAAGCAATGAGTTAAAAGACAGAGAAAGAGGGGGCATGAGTCACCCTTATTAGGTAGCAGATTTACACAATAAAGAAATTTTTTTGTGTCCATGACTTAACATTTTATTGTTATAGCTTTAGTTCCAGCGGTGAGAGTTTCACTGGTTGCATATTTACTTTGGAATAAAAATAAATAGGTTAACTTATTTAAAGTGAAGCTTTTTACCATTTAACTTTGAATGCTTGTGGTTGACTGTTCATTTATTGGTTAAAGGGGTTATGCATACTAATGGTAAGACTAATCGTGTCCAATGCAAAGTAATGCATATTGACCTACTGATGCCATTCACATATGTAAAGTCTGGTTTAATTTAAAGGTAAATTTTAGGGCATGCTCTTATTTTGTTAACTTTGACCAAGTAGTGACACTTACCTTAAAGTTTGGTAAGAGGAGTGTAGGTGATGCAGAGTCACCTTTAACCCTCATCCTGAAACACTGTATTTGTGCATATACAAAATTATTTTGAATAAACTCCAATT
>NC_056730.1:61941854-61991854 GCF_019279795.1 Protopterus annectens | reverse complement strand
TAAAGACTGCACTCTCAAAGCCAAGAACACAGCATCCATGGGACCAGATAACATCCCAGGCTGTTTAATGCACAAACTACAGAATGAACTGGCACCCCACCATGTTCAATCATAGCCTTACCTCAGGCTATGTGCCTACTGAATGGCACACAGCAACAGTTATTCCACTCCACAAAGTGGGTGCCACCACTGACACTGGAAACTATCACCCCATTAGCCTGACAAGCCTGGTCTGCAAGGCTATGGAATGCATCATCTTGGAACTTATAAACAAAGACATAGGTAACTTCCAAACCCTGGACCCCACTCAGTTTGGGTTTGTAAAAGGTAGATCATGTCTACTAAACCTGACTGACTTATTTGAAGCAGTCACCAGAAAGTACAGTTGTCTACACCTACCATAAATGTAGATGTTCGAGTGTCTTCACTGTTGCAGTCATGACTGTAGGGTTCTCCCCTGCCGGCAGGCAGCCCTTGGTCGGCCAGAATCCCAAAGTCTGGGTCCGGCATCGGTTGTTCATCTCTGCTCCCTAACGTCAGAGCGCCAGGAGTTTAAAGCTGACAACTGACGCCATCTTCTCCAGTTTTTCTTGCCCCAGATGTCAGGAGTCCCAAAATGAAAATGGTCCCAAAACCTTTGCAAATACACCTCAGAAGAATGGTGAAAAAAGGAACCACACAAAAGTAAAAATAAGAGGGGACAGGAGGGAGGGAAACCCAGACTGCAACAGTGAAGACACTCGAACATCTACATTTATGGTAGGTGTACACAACTGTACTATGTTCATCGTGTTTCACTGTTGCAGTCATGACTGTAGGGTAGAATCCCAAAGCTGAAAGAAAGGGAGGTGGTCATAAAGAAGAAGGGGCAGCTAAAAGGCCCTGCAAGACTGCAGAGGCAAAGCCTGCCCTAGACTTGGAGTAGAGAGGCAAATTGTAGTGCTTACAGAAAGTATGCACTGAACTCCAAGTTGCAGCTTCCAATATGTCCTTGGTAGGAACTCCTGAGGAAGGCTGCAGAAGTGGCAGCAGCTCTGGTGGAATGAGTCCGTATGGTCCCTGGGATTTGCTTTCCATGGTGTGAACAACAAAATCTGATTCCATGAGCAATCCATTTAGAAATGGTTTGTTTAGAAATGGCTTTACCTTGGGAACTTGAAGCATAGGAAACAAACAATTGTTCAGATTTTCTGATGTCCTTGGTTCTGTTCAGGTAAAAACATAGCTGTCGATGTACCTCCAAGGAATGTAAGATCCTTTCCCCTTTATTTTGAGGAGTGGGGAAAAAGGTTGGCAAGTGGATAGTTTGATTTAAAGCCACTTTGGAAACCACCTTAGGCATAAAGGTCGGATTAGTCCTCAAAGATACCCTGTCTTGATGAAAAATAATATAAGGTTCCACCGCCATAAGAGCTTGTAACTCTCCTGGCAGAGGTTAGTGCCAACAGGATAGCTGTCTTCCAAGATAAAAACTTGATGTCAGCAGAAGCAGCAGGCTCAAAAGGAGGCAAGGTTAGTTTTTCCAAAACATAATTGAGATCCCAAGCAGGAATAGGAGGAGATCTAGGAGGTCTTAAGTTCTTAGCTCCTCTGAGGAACTGTCTCATGAGCTGGTGGGAAAAGATGGGAGGGTCTGTATTATAATGAGCAGAAATAGCTGAAGCATGGATCTTAATGGAAGAGAAAGAGAGACCCTTATGTAAGAGATCCATCAAGTAGAATTAAAGTAATGTTAGGAAGAAGAGGATCAGAATCCTGAGACTGCATCCAGGAACAAAATCTTTTCCATTTTCCTGCATAAGATTTCCTAGTGCTAGGACGTCCAGCTTCCAGAATGACATCCATAACCTGCTTGGGTAGGAAAGAAGAAATCAAAGGCCCTGGATTAACCAGGCTGCCAGGCTGAGAGTTCTGACATGAGAGTGTAGAACCTGACCCTGATGTTGGGACAGAAGGTTCGGAGACCGAGGTAAAATCCAAGGGGGCTCCAGGCATAGGTTTATTAGAGTTGGATATCAAAACTGCCGAGGCCAATTCGGAGCCAACAAGATTATCATCTTGGGGTTGTCCTGTTCTATCTTCAATAAAACTCGTGGAAGAAGAGGTAGAGGCGGAAAGGCATATCCCAAAAGGTTCTTCCAACTGAATGACAGGGCATACACTTTCCAAGCCTCTCTGTAGAATGTCCTGGTGCAAAAAATCTGCAGCTGATGATTTAGATGGGATGCAAAGAGATCTATGTGAGGACATCCCCATACTGCTGTTATCTTGAATATTTTGGTGTCCAGCATCCACTCGTGTGGATCTGAAAGGTTTCTGCTCAGACTGTCTGCCAGTAAGTTTAGTTTTCCTGGTAGAAACTGAGCTTGAAGATCCAGATTGCAAGTTAGAGCTGTGTTCCATAAATCCATGGCTAGTCTGCAAAGGGGGTAGGAATGAGATCCCCCTTGCTTGTTTATGTACCACATAACTGTGGTGTTGTCTGTCCGTATTAGTAGTTGTCCTGGCTGTATGAGATTCCTGAAGGCCAATAGAGCTTTCTGAACGGCTAACATCTCCTTTAAGTTGATATGCAGGTGCTTCTGATCCTTTGTCCAAAGGCCCTGCAGACAACTGCCCTGAAAATGGGCTCCCCAAGCATAATCCGAGGTGTCCGTGGTTAGAATCTGAGAGGCAGGAGGTAGACGGAAGGGCTTCCCTTTGTTTAGAGCACATGCCCTGGGCCACCAAAGAAATTCCTTTTGAAGGACAGGAATCAGTATGTCCAAACTGTGGTAATGCTGAGACCATACACTTTTTAGGTACCACTGTATTTTCCTCATGTGTAGTCTTGCATATGGTATGAGAAGGATGCAGGAGGCCATGTAACCCAAAGCCTGCAGGAATTTCCATGCAGACAGATGGGTTAGAGTTGCCAAGGCTTTGAAAGTTGATGCCAGCTGTAATTGTTTTTCGGATGTCAGAAAAGCCATCTGGGTTGTAGTGTTTAAAAGAGCACCCAGAAAAGTTATCTCTTGTGATGGTGTCAAATTTGACTTTTTTATGTTTACAGAGAATCCCAGGAATTTGAGGAGGCTTTGTACAAAATGTAGATGCTGGAGTAAGAAATACATCCTTGCTGTCTGCCTGAATTAGTCGTCCAGATAAGGGTATATCTGAATTCCCTTGAGTCTGCAGTAAGCTACTACTGGAGCCAGGCATTTGGTGAAGACCCTGGGCACAGTAGATAATCCAAAGGGCAGCGCAGAGAATTGAAAGTGCCTCGATCCGGCCTTGAACCTGAGGTATTTTCTGCGATCCCGCCTGATGGGAATGTGTAAATATGCCTCCTTTAAATCCAAAGTCACCATCCATGCATCTTTGGACAGCATTGGAAGTAACTGCTGTAGAGTAAGCATCTTGAATTTTGGAATCTCTAGAAAAGTGTTCAAGACCAACAGACCCAGAATGGGTCTCCATGAATTTTGCTTTCTTGGGACTAGAAAGAGCCTTGAGTAAAACCCTTTTCCCATCTCTGAAAGAGGTACCAGTTCTATGGCATTCATAGCCGAAAGAGCTTCCACATGGTGTTAGGCCTCCGTCCATTGATGTTTTGGAAGGTCTGGCCATCCGTTTGGCCTTGGCAAAGTATGAAAATGGAATTTGTAACCTCTTAAAATCACATCCAAAACCCATTTGTCCTGGGTTATTTGAGTCCAATTTTGGTAAAAAAGAGAGAGTTTTCCTCCGAGAGGGGCTTCTAGGCAAGACGTTCCTGCAGCCCAACCGAGGGAGTCATTGAGTTTGTTTCCTTTGAGACTGTGGTCTGTCCTCTCCTCCCCTAGGGGTAGAAGCAGTCCACTGCCTTGGTCTATAAGCAGCCTGTGTTTGAGGCCTCCCTCTGGAGCATCTATATCTACCCCTTTGAGGCCTGTCTGAAGAGGGAAAGGACCAGTTTTTTGATGGCCAATTCCTGCTAAATCTAGGAGGCTGTACTTGTAAGAAATCTTTAACTGTTTGCATGGATTTCACCTTATCCTCCATCTTTTTAATCACCTCTTCAGCTTTAGATCCAAACAAAACATTATGCTTAACAGGAGCATCCAATAATTTAGCCTTTACTTGTTCAGGTAAATTCTGTTCCTTTAGCTATGCATGTCTTCTAATGACTGTGCCAGAGGCCGCATCCCTACAAGAAGCCTCCAAGGCATCAAATTCACAGTGTAAAACATGTTTCCCAACTTGTTCAGTGGCATGCAATAAGTCATGTAATTCCTTATCCTCTGCACAGGCAGAAATGGAAGTAAATTTTTGTTTTAAGACAGATAAGAGAAATTGCTGATATTTAAGCATATGAAACTGACAGTTTAAAGCCCTAATGGACAAAGTAGCAGAAGTGTACACCTTTTTGCCCCATCTTTCCAAGGCTCGAGAATCCTTTTCAGTAGGAATAGGATTTTTGGCAGTAGTGGCCTTAACATCCTTAGGACCCTGAGAAATGGTTTCAGGGTCAGCAGTAGGATTCTTGTATAAAAACTGATGGGAATCAGGAACCCTGTAGTACCTATCAGGCTTAACAGGAGCAGGAGGAAAAGAATCAGGGGTTAAATTAGCCTCCAAAAAGGCATCATCCACAATATCCAAAACAGGAGGAATGGCCAGGGGTCTATGTTGGGGTAGAAGAAGAAAATCCCCAAGTATTTTCTTGGATTCTGAATACTCCTGTCCCTCCCAGTGGAAATGTTCCCTCATTTCATGCAGAGTTTCCCCAAAAGAAAAATCCTCAGGAGGAGAAGCTGAAGGAATGGATTCTTCCACATCAGAATCCTCATAAGGAGGGAAAGAATATTCCTGATCAGAAGAAGAAACTGCGGAAACAGAAGCCTGATCAGAGGAATCATAATAAACATCCTGCCTTGGCCTTTTGTCTGGAGGGGGATGAGAACCCCTAATCATTGTGAGCAAATCCTCCGCCATCTTGAGTAACTGTTTCTGTGACTTGGGAGCCGGTTCAGAAGAGGCCTGTGCTGAAGTCTTTGATTTAGAAGGAGTCTTTGCCTTTGGCTTTGCCTTTATTTGAAGCTGAGTAGGCCTGAAAACCCCTTCGGAAGCCGATACCTGCACAGCGGCTCCGGACCCATCCCAAGGAGCATTGTCCGTAGGTCCTGCAACAGAGATATTTAAAGGCCTAGTTGGCTCCTCATGAGAGTCCGTTTTGGCCGTCAGTTCTGAAATGGCCGACGACAGGGGCTGCAAAAGCACCTCACTGACGACGGCCGAACCTGAAGCTGGCTCCATATGTGCGCTATCATCAGATTTGGACCTCAGAGGCCTGTCTTTATCCTTGCGAAGCTTGTGAACTCCGGTAGATGGAACCGTGTCTGACGACATTTTGTAGTTAAAGCGCCTACCGAAGTAATGAAAAGCAAAATCGTACCTTCGCTTGATTGTACGCTGATTGAATCTAGCACAAAACCGACAACTAGCTACGTCGTGGTCAGGGCCTAAGCAAGGAATACAGTAAGAATGAAAATCCTTATGAGGTATTTGCTTCCCACATGAAATACAATTAACTTTTTCTGACATCGGAGTGGAGCAAGAAAAAAGTTTCCCCAACGGGGTACTTGGCTTTGAGTGGAGAAGAAAGTCTTTGGACCGAAGTAAATAGAAATATTCGTCAGGAGTCTACCGACCGGCACTTGCAAACTGCTATCACCGCACGGCAAGAAAGACTGGAGAAGATGGCGTCGGTTGTCAGCTTTATACTCGTGGCGCTCTGACGTCAGGGAGCAGAGTTGAACAACTGACGCCGGACCCAGACTTTGGGATTCTGGCTGACCGAGGGCTGCCTGCCGACAGGGGAGAACCCTACAGTCATGACTGCAACAGTGAAACACGATGAACATCCATAGATGAGTGCAAGGTAGTGCACACAGCCTATCTTGACCACCCCCACTCTTGAATTATAGATAAACTCACTAAACTGGGCATAAATCTCTGTCACAAGATGGGTGGCCAACTGGCTTACTGGCAGAACCCACACAGTATAAGTAGCCAACTCCAAGTCTGACTTCAGACCAGTGACTAGTGGAGTACCACATGGTTCGGTCCTGGGTCCTCTCCTGTTTGGCATCTACTTCTCTGAAGTGCAGGCCAACACAGAAGGTCTTTGACTAACAAAGTTCGCAGATGACTGCAAACTGGGAGCCATAACAGAATCACCTAAAGATATAAACATTCTACAAAAGGGCCTCACAGAGACACATGCTTGTGTACATGTCATGGTCTCAAGCTCAATGCTAAGAAGTGCATTGTCATCCCCTTTGGGAAAAACTCGGTACCCATTAACTACCACATAGGCGGTAGCTCACTAAACACCGAAAGTGTGATATGACACCTCGGGACACAGGGGGACAGTAGTCTGTCTTTTGATAACCACATTGCCACAGTAGTTAGAAAATCCTTCTATATGGCACACCTCATCATAAAAGGGATCTCCTCTAGAAAAAAGAAGGTAATTGTTCCTCTACTCATCCCTCATCAGATCCATTATAGAGTAAAATGCCCCATTTGGCATGTATCTCACAAGACACCTACAACAAATGGAAAGGCCACAGAAATACCTCACAAAGAGGATTACCAGCCTCAAACAGATGCCATACGCAGACAGTCTCAAAAAACTCCAGCTCTACTCCGTCGCATATCGCCAACTCAGAGGCAATCTCTGCCTAACATACAAAGCTATGTCAAACCCAGAGTCATTTGGCATACTACACTTAAAGAAATCCCAGTCTCTCTGTACAACATGCTCGAAGGACCTATACATTGTCATGACAATAAACAGAACATGCTGGAGGGATAGATTCCTGTCTCAGAAACTTCCCATACTCTGGAACAAACTACCCAGTCACGTCAAGCAAAACTCCTCATTGGCCCTCTAAGAAAAATCTTGATGGGAAATAGAAAATTCATCCCGGGGATTAGTTCTGTGGCACTGCTTGACAGGGACACAGGAAAATAATTTTATTGGGTGGTGAAAGCCAGGGAAGCTTTTTGGCTAGGCTTATATAGGCCCCAGAGCTGATAGCCTAGTATCTACCTATGAACAAATATTCATAATAGTGTTTTGACAACCTGTATGTTTATTGAATCTGTTGCACTAAATAAGCACAGGGATTTAAAAATCACACTGAGGAAATGAGGACAGAAAAAAATGTATATTTGCATATAGTTTTCAGTAGTGTGGACTTTACAAATTTTCCAGAATCCACATTTTACTCATATCTACATTAGTATTTATAATAAAAACAAAAGCATGTGTAGTTTTACCACAGAGAGCATGAAGTTTAACTGGAGGACAGATTCCCTGTTTCACATATTTATCTATATCTGTACAGGTGGGTACCTCAATTCAAATAGCTTGCATCTCGACCATTTTCCAAAAAGGGGAAATTAGCTGGACTTAAAATGGCCTGCAAGTGCAGCTAGCCTAGTAATTAGCTATTAACTGGCACAAATGGACTTCTCAATCATTCATAAATATGTTTGAAGTCAGAAAAAATGTTCTGACAAAGGGTGAGAAAAAGGAAACTAACCTCCAAGATATGGGGTAACACACGCCACACTAACAGCCTGAGAAGCAGGTCCAAAAGAAAATCATGATTTTGCAGCTACTGGTAACTCTGTGGCCTAGTTTAAAACCCAAATATATTCTGACAAAATGGAACCTAAATAAAGCTGCTGCTGTACATCTCAGCAAACATAGCAGAGGAATGGCGGTGTGATAATACACAGGAAGCCACATTCCTTAGCTCTGCAATGTTTGCCTTCAAAAAAAAAACCTGAACAATGCACATAGTGTCAAGCATCACTCTACTGAAGGCAGTATATTTTACACAATGAGCAAAGATGACCATCTCCAGCTGACTGAAAGCAATGGAGAATCTAGCTAAGACTGCTAAAAAGTACACTACATCATATAATTTCAAACTGGAATCTCTCTGAAGGCAAAGGTTTACAGGTTCTGTGACTATATAAAATGTTATGCTACAGAGCCAAACAAAATGACTAATGATAGTAACATTGTAAAGGATGTTCCAAACCTCTAATATAAACTGCAGGCAACTTCTGTGAGGTATCTATTTCCTGACAAGCCTACAGGCATCTATCATATCTTTTGACGCACTTTAGAAGTTCACTGAAACACAGGCATCAAAGCCTCTGCTATGACAATATGAGATGCCATTAATTGGATAAAGAGTTAACTCAGAGTGGACTAGAACAGGATGAAATTCATTCCTTTTCAAGTCGACCAGGAGGAGGTGGTCCTATGGAGGCAGTTAAGACTAGGACTGCTGAGAAAGCAAAGGCATTTTCTTTGAAGGCTAAGTCAGCACAGCGGAAGTCCCATGGGATATTCTGATAGACTTGCAAGTCATTGAAGTCCCATTTGAAAGAACAATGGAGAATGTAGGTCCATTTATAAACTCAAATAAGGACCATCAGTATATCCCAGTAATGATCAATTATGCCATACAATGCACTGATGAGGTAAACCCTGCAATGAGTTAGTGTAAAGTCCTTAGCAATGGGACTAGAACTTCTCTCTTCTACAGTAGGAGTGTCCTGGAAACCTCTTACTGACCAAGACACCCCACAAACTTTGTTAATTTCTTGAAGTGAAATAACTAAGGAAGTCTTTATATCACCTGCAAACCGATGGGGTAGCTGAGCATTTTAATTAAACTTTAGAGTGTGTGTTATGTAAGACTATAAAATTAGATGGGAGGAACTGGGGTCAGCTGCTTCTGCATCTTCCATTTCCTGCAAGGTAAGACACTGAGCCACATCTGGATTAATACCATTTGAACTGCTAGATGGTGGGTACCCCTGATAATCTAAGGCACAGAAAAAAATATGAGAAGGAAATACCCACTAAAATGAGTTAAAGGGCAGCAAAGGTTAAATTGAAGGGTTAAGGCTAACCATCCAATTATCTAGGTTTAACTTGAATGTAGTAAGGGTACTGGCTCTGCTTTTCATGTACTGGATGTTTGTTCAAGCGGTGGAAAATGCACTGGACTATGACTATCATTTCTATGTGACTTATTTATCTTATGATGAAGGTTCAATTCCCTTTACCGGGTATTTGAAAAATTAAAGAGAAGTTAACATACTGAATGTGACACATTCAACGCAGCAAATTTCTGGAAGAAAATCACTTGGATTTTATCAATTTAAGTAATTTGTATTACAAAAGAAAAGAAATGGATAACAGTGCATCCTGTAATGATGATAAACAGAGACAAAAATACACTTATACTTAACCACGCCAGAATGAAATGTCATCTACCAGCATACACCCCAGAGATCACTTCTGTGGCTCTGCTCGACAAGGGCACAGGGAATTAACTTTCTTGGGTGGCGTAACCCAGGGAACCTTGTTGGCTAGGCTTACATAGGCCCTTGGGACAATAGCCTAGTACCTACCTATGAACCTATGTGAAATGAAAGCAACTTTTTTAAAGGTGAAAAGCACTAAATTGCATTACCTCAAAAAAGCACTACCATACAGTTCAGATGTAATGAAAAGAACTGCACAGAGGATACCTAACCCTAACTTCTATAATACCTACTCAGAAATGTATCATTTCCAACAGCTGGCTTTTCTCTTAGTTTTCCCAGTCTTCTGAAACAGTACAGCCAGCCTTTGAAACTGCTGAGAAAAGAGCCAGCAAGATGTCTGCCAGGTGATTACTTACTATAATAAAACTAATCTGAAGATCAGATGTGCAATGTTACATGCTGTCAAAACTCATCTTTATCCTAAGACAGCAAACATTACGGTGCAACCTGAGGATACCAGACCTTGATAACTCTCTGTGCTTTCATCACTGTATGTCAATTAAACTAAATGAATGTTTACGCTGCAGTTTCAAATGAGGTCAAGAAGCCAGCTACATCGGCTGGAAAATATAAGGCATGTATCATACTTGTAAAAGAAGGAAAATAGTCTACTTAAGAGTAAAATTATCTGTCACCTCTAAGAAAATCAACAATGTCACTTATCTTACATTATTCAGACAGTGAGCAGGCTATCGTTAGCTTTAGCAGGAACTGCCTCTGACCCTGACGGGAGCCTATTACCAGGTTCCTGATGTCCTGTCACGTTATTAACCACCTCCTTTCCCTTCTTTTTTTTCCATCTCTCTCTCTCTCTTTCTCTCATATAGTATTAACAGTAGCCACCAGCAAAGGAAAAGTATCACCTCCTCCTGCACAGAATGATAGCAGTCACATAGCCATTTATTTATTTATATGCCTTTGTTTACTTTAAAAGTCAGCAGTTGCCCATTTTCAGTACAGGCCCCAAGAAAAAAAACCTCCACAGAAACAAACATGTCATTTATCATAAAAGTGATTCAAAATTAAAGCAGTGATTAAAACAATTACAAATAAAGGAGTATACAAAGAAAGATGATTAAAAATAAGAGATACAGATTTAAAAGTACAACATTTTTATTTAAATTACTTGTATTTTAATTGTTTAAACAAGAAGATGAGAAGCTCATAGGTTCTTACTAAGCTTACAGTCAGACTATCAAGAAGTTCACTCACATTACCCAGTACTGGTGGAATACTAACAGCTCCCCCCCCGCCATACCTCTCAACTGTCCAGATTTTTGCAGAATGTTCAGCTTTTTCCTTCATATTTTTGGTCTGTTCCTGATAAAATTTACATTTTTCTGGGAAATCATTGAAGAGTGAAGTCACTAAATAATACAGAATGACAGACATTTGAGTTTCAGACTTCATATCCTTCAGAAAATACATAATAGTGCAAAACCTGTCATTCTTGCAACTTTTTAAGTTTATAGGATCAATATTTAAAGTCTGCCCCTATTTCTGGGCCTCTGTCATGCATTATTTCTGGCTTTGTCCAAATTTCTCTCTCTGAGAAGTTGAGAGGTATGCTCCCCCCATTAAATAGACTTTCGCCACATATTCCTGGCGAAAATTTATGATCGGACATTGGATCTTTCAGACTGGTTTTAAAGGTTGACAGTGCAGTACTCTGCTTTTTAGGTAAAGGGCAGGCTATTCCAGAAGTGGGGTATATGTGGGGTTAGGTATCCGTCACGCCATATTGACTTGTTGATGGGATAGCACAGGTTTACATCTCTAGAACAGGTGTTTGGCTTTACCACTTTATTTATATGAATGAGTTCAAAGAGTACCGAATCATTTACAGCAAGGAATGCTAAGCAAAGATCACACCCTCAGGAGCCTAAGACACTAAGTAGAGCTGCAGAGTTTTTAGTCTATCAGTGTAAAGTACAGCTGTGTAGAATTATACCATAACAGTAGATGTATTTCTCTTCATTGTTGCAGTATTCTTTATATAAGGGATCTCCTGCCAAGGATAGCCCAATATCCCACCAGTATACCAGAACTTTTAGATCTTACAGGCAACCTACAACACGCACATGTTCCTGCACACAGCATATGGATACAAACAGAACTTCTTTGCGGCCAGTCTAAACGCTATTATTGAATGTTGGTTTGAATGCCCTTCTGCTTGTTTCCAGGCTGTTTTCAATAAATGCCCTATCGGGGTATCTTCTCTTTTTTCAATTTTGTATTGTATTTGTGTTCATGTCATCCAAGAAGGGTAAATGTCCATATGGGAGGCAGATTCCCCATAAAGACTGTCATGACCAGTGTCTTTTTTGCTTAGATGTGTCCCACCACCATACACAATGCTCTGTCAAACTTTCGTCTTTAAGACCCTAAGTAGTCATTTAGCTTCCTTTTCCATACATCTTGAGAACCAGTGATTTAAACTGTTGGCCCACAGTGTATGGCAGAATCCTCCCATCCCAAGGCTCAACCATCTGCCAATAAGATACCTGGCCTGATCTGGTTCCTATCCAGCCTGCATTGGAAATATCTCTAGAACTTGGTGGACAGGAAACATTCTTACAAAAGTTAGCAAATGAATGACCACAGAGTTTTCAGGGGAGCCACAGGAGAAAATTCTTCTTGGATCAGAGGTAAGAACATATCCATGGGTAGAGGTTTATTGCATCTAGTCAGTTAGTGGATAAGTTGTTTAAAATCATACAGGTTCATGGAATTTGCGGGAAGGTTTGCATTGATAACTAGTCAGTCTATACTTAGGTCACCTAATGTAATGGTTTCTTGACTGATGTTTGTCGATGATTAGGGTAGCAGGTCTACATTGGGGTTACTTCCTTGGGGTACATATGTAGCAACTAAGCAGTTGCTCTTGTGGTCATTAATTTTTGAGAGAAATAAGCAATTCAGTGCTGTTGAAGGAGTTGAGAATGTGGGGTTGGGGAGAGTTTGACACTACTAGAGATAGTTTGGAAATTATCACAATGCCATTTGCTTTTATGTGACCAGTCCAGTGTTAAGATATTACAACCTGGGGTAGTATTTGTCCATTTCTTATAATCAGGCTTAAGCCAAGTTTCAGTTAGAACCAAAATATCTGGAGAGTGGAGACCTAATCATGTATGTAAGTTCTTGGACTTTGTTAGCTATACTTCGACAGTTTGTATGAGATGATCAATGGCAGATCCAGGAATTTGCAGAAGGTAGGAGGGCTGCTGTCTGGAAAGTACACCAGTGGGAAGGAAGGGATTGGAAAACTGGGTGTGGGAGGCTGTGGAAAGATCACAGAAAAATGTATACTGCTGTCAGAACATTCTGCTGCACATTATTGTGGTGCAGCTGTTGTAGAGGAGGTAACTCATGTCCAGAACACCCAAATTTACACACACATAAATTTACATATCAGCTGTTTTAAGGCATACTAGTGTGAGATTTGGTTAACCAGGGTAAGTCGCGGTCCCTTTCCATAGTGAAAGAGTTTGCAAATGGATGATAACCTAGCAGAGTGTCCCAGTGAAGGTGATATCACCACAGCAAGTACCATAATAGATGCAAGCAATTTTGTAAGTAAATGATTTTTTGCAAAAGTAGTGAATAATATACATCAACTTAAAGTACATGTTATGAAAAGAAAATCCCAAAAAGGAAATTCAGTAGAATTATATGTAATGTACAAAAAACAAATACAACTACTGTAACCCAAAATCTACTCTGTCATACAAATTAAAATATAAACCAGAAGCACAAATATTTGGATGAATCAGATTTTATGCTATTTTATTTACACAAATTAAACTGAATATTTTCTTTCCACAGCTGAAATGTCTTCTAACAGTTCAGGAGCAATCATTCCATCCACAAACAGCATATATACCCATTGCCTGCATGAGGTATCTAATGTGACGCCTGCAGGATAAACAATAATTATTGCTTTGATGTATTTTTGTCTCACAGAAACAGTAATCAGTACTTGTATTCCAGCTTGCTTCACTCAAACATACTACAGTCCTGCAAAGTTAGAATTAACAGACAAACATCTGACCTGTCAATTCATTTGCAGGCAGGCCCCCACACTTATATACCCACAGTAGCTGGTTTGACCCCAGCAGGTTAAAACAATGGTTGCATTAATATATTTTTTCACATAAACTTGTATTGCATCTTACTTCACCTAAAACATATTAGTCCTGCAAAACCAAAAGTACTATAACCCAGCAGGGTCAATAATTTAAATTTACAAAAGTCCCCATAACCATGGCCTACCTAAAGTATCTGGTTTGATCCTGCCAGGATGAAAAAACAATAAATTGATTTATTTTTGTTTTACAGAACAGTAAATCACTTTTTGTATTCCTGCTTGCTTCATCCAAATACATATTCCTCTCGCAAAGCCAGAATTACAACAGCAAACAGCTAGGGCCAAGTATTTTCACCAACAGCCAGTCCCTATACACAGTGCCAGCCCATAGTATCTGGTTTGGCTCTCCCAGATTAAAAAAATTACATTATTGTATTTTTTGCTTCTCAGAAAGAGAAACCACAATTCATATTCTAGCTTACATCACCCAAATATACATACATATATATATATATATATATATATATATATATATTTATATATATACACACACACATATATATATATATATATATATATATATATATAGGGTCTATATTAGATATTCGAATGCTTAAAAGTTTGAATCACTAAAGAATGAACTTCAGTGATCAAACGCGTAAAAGTTCAAATATACATAAAAATTAAAAAAAAGAAAAAAGAAAAATTAAAGGGTGTTAGCAGGGGGCAAGCCCCCCTGCACCCCCACTCCATTTGCTGTTTAAATATACCACTGCTAAGATCACGCTACTGTGTAGTAAATGGGAAATTTTCCATTTCCGCACTGTAGCACACTGAAGTGCGATCTTGGAGTTGGTATATTTAAGTAGCGGGGGTGTTGGGGGCCCTTTACTTTTTTTTTTTTTTTAAATATTCTTTTTACAGATATTCAAACTTAAGCATTCGATCACTAAAGTTTGTTCTTTAGTGATTTGAACTTTTAAGCGTTTGAATCTATAGACCAAAATACACACACCCATATATATATATATATATATATATATATATATATATATCTATATATATATATATATCTATATCTATCTATATATATATATATATATATATATATATATATATATATATATATATACATATGTATCATAGGCTCATGGGAGGTCAATAGACTATTGGCCCTGAGGCCCTTATAAGCCTAGCCAAGAGTTTAGTCCATGTTTAGACAAGTCAGCACCCCCTTTCCAGCAGGGACACAGATGGAATCCCAGGGGTGCATTTTCAGTTTCCCATCCAGTTATCCAGGTTGCACTTAAAAAGGGATAATGAAGTACTCTGCTTGACATGGAGAGGGAGTCTATTCCACAGATGGGGGAGTCTCTGGGACACAAATCTGTCCCACCAACAAGTCCCTATTGATATCACAGACCAGGCTGAGGTCACATGAATGTTTTTTACTCAAGTGGAGCTTAACTTATGGATATGCAGCAGTCCCATCAAGGCAGATTCTGAGATTGCTTTGTATGCCAGACAGAGGTCACCTCTGAGGAGTCGATATGAAACTGAGGAGAGGAACAAAAGCCTGTGTGGGGAAGATGCTTGAGGCCCTTGTTTCTCCTGGTCATGAACCTCTGTGGTCTCTCCAGCTGCTGCATGTGCTTTGAAAGGTACATGCCAAAGGGGGCATTGTACTGAATAACTGGCCTTATCAGGGAAGAATACAGGGATGTTATGACCTCTTTGCCCCTGGATGAGGAGATAACCCTTACTTATGAGATGGGCCATGTAGAAAGCTTTCCATACAAAAGAAGCAACATGGTGGTTAGACATCAGGCTGCTATCAACCTGGTTGCCCAAATCCCTCACTATTGACTGTGTACTAAAGACATTGTTTTCAATGTGATAATATGTGGGGATGTCACTCTCCCCAAAGGGGACGATGATGCATTTTTTTTGGCATTCAGCTTAAGGCCATGTTTCTGGCACAAGTCATTTGCTTGGGAGAGACCCTGTTGGAGGACGTCTAAATCACTTGGGGAATTGATGACTGCACCCAGCTTGCAGTCATCAGCAAACTAGGTCATATATAGCCCACGGTTTTGGCCTGCACCTCAGAGATGTATATCCTGAATAACAGAGGCCCCAAGACCGATCGCTGGGGTATGCCGCTTATTACGGGTCTACTGCTTGAGGTGGCTTCCCCTATTTTGATTAGGTGGGTTCTATCAGTGAGCCAGTTTGCTACCCATCTGGTAACATATGGATCGATACTTAGTTGGGGAGAGTTAATCTATTATGCCTGAGTGGTGAATAGTGTCGAAGGCTTTGGCCAGGTCAAGGTAGGAGGTGGCACAGTCTTCCCCTCGTCCATGGCTTTGCTGACAGTCTCAAAGAATTCGACCAGATTTAACAGATATGACCTCCCCTTGACAAATCCAAACTGTGTGGGGGTCAAGTGTTTGGAGGTTGCCAATGTACCTGTTAATGAAGTCCAGGATAATTTGTTCCATGGCCTTGCGGATTAGGCTAACTAGGCTGATGGGTCTATAATTTCCCAGATTGGTGGATACTCCACCTTTGTGTAAAGGGATGACAGTGGCTGTCCTCCCCATTTGGCCGGGACAAAGCTGGTACTGAGGGTTTGGTTGAATAGGGTGACTAATGGTGCTGAAAGTTCATGTAGGATGCAACCTGGAATGTTATTGGGTCCCATGTAGGCTGCATTTTTTGCCTTTGAGAGGGTAGTGATGACCTGTCCCGGAGATAAGGGGTATGGGGCAGGTACTGGGGATGTCCTAACTTACTGCTAGGGGACAGAGTGGAGAAGTTTTTGCTCAATCTGTCAGCCAGTAGATTGGCTACATCTATAGCATTTGTGTATGTGGTGTCCTTGACCACCAGTTCTGAACAGATCTGGGTACTTCCTTTGAGACTGCGGAGATGGAGAATATACATGCATACACACCTATACATATAGTTGCATTAATTTATTTTTGCCTCATACAAAAAGTAGCAACATGTATTCAGCTTGCTTTACCCAAATGTGTATTAGTCCTGCAAAGTAATAATTACAACAGCAAGCAGCAGAGACCATCATTTCATATACAGACAGCCCCCACCTCCCATTGCTACCTACAGCATTAGGACTGATCCTAATATGTTAAAACAATAAAAAACTACATAGCTGTTACATTAATTAAATTTTTTCACATGAACAGTAATTACAGCTTGCATTCAATCTTACTTCACCCAAACATCATCTTTAAAACCGCAAACATTAAGGCCAAATTTCATCCACAATCAGTGCCCATACCCACTGCCTACCTAAAGCATATGGCTTGATCCTACAAGATAAAAAGAAATAATAATGATTACATTGATGGAGGTTTGTTGCATAAAAACTGTAGTTACCGCTCATCTTCCAGCTTGCTTCACCCATATACACATTAGTCCTGCAAAGCCAGCATTATAACATCAAACAGCACAGCAGGACTATTCATGTCATCTCCCAACAGCCCAAGACCCTTTCCTACCTTTCGTATCTCATTCAGTGTTGCCAGGATTAAAAAAAAAGTGTTTGCTACTAGCCAGAGAATTTTCAGGATCAACTTTTTCGAAGATTAAAAGAAAAAAAAAGCACACTCAATAGTGCATGATTCACTCTGTCATAAAAGTAACTGTGTCTAGGAACTGGTAGCAGAAAGCTAGTTCCTAAGCCTTCATGCATGCTCCTTAATTTGAGTTGGAAGGTTGAGTAATGGGTTGAACTACACATGTGATAAGGAAAGGGGGGGGGCTTCTCTAATTACATCTCCCATTGTGACTTGTGACACAAAATGCAAAAACACAAAATAAAATAAAGCCTCTGTGGGTTACAAATGGGTAATGTAATAACAAACGAGGTACACTCTCACTTGTGGTATTACTTTCTGATTTTAAGTGAAACAGTTAAAAAAAACTTTTTTTGCCAGGTTGTATGGCAGCTTATTACAAAAAAAAAAAAAAGTGTGCATGTGTGTGTGTGTGTGGGGGGGATACCCCTGCACCAAGGCCTATATCCACCACTGGTAGTAGCAGGCATGGAGCAGAGTGAACAGATGGGTTGGCTGGAAGGAGAGGAATCTAGAGAAGGGCCTAGTCTGAATATCTGTCACCGGATAATGTTTCAAGTATTTAACAGATAAGGAAAGAGATGTTTGGACTAGTGTTTTATTCGAAGTTTAAGTAAAATGCAGTTATTTAGATTGTATGAATAAAGCAGGGAAAGGAGGGATAGGTCTGAAGGGAAAGATAGACCCACTTCTACATATTTATTGTTACTGTTAAGTACAAAACTTTATATATCGTAGGACTGCCCCATCTTTCCTTAACTTCTCGGACAAAGCTGCAAGCATATCTCAGAGCAGATAATTGCAAAGGTTGCCTCAAAGGATGACCTCTACAGAAGAACCTAAACTGGAGATATCTGACTTACAAATATCTCACAAAGAAAGGGGAACCTAGGTGGTGGAGGGTAGCAAGCAATGCAGATCATCACTCGCCAAGTTGTTCCAGCGGAAAAGCTATCCTCTAATTCATTTTCTTTAGATTTTCCTCTCCTAGATATATAGGATTTAGCGGGCACCCAAGCCTTTCTACAAATCAGCTGTACTTCTACAGCTGTGAGATAGCTGAAGAGGAGACTTCATGACAATGGACAGCAATGTGGTGAGGCTGAAAGACCCTCAATAGAATTTGGGCCTGAGAGCAAAAGTTAATCTTATGTCCTGATAACTAAGGTCTGAGTACACGGCTGAAATCAAAGCAGAGTCTTCACTATTTAAGCAATAGTTGGGAGGGTGGCCTAAAGGTTAAGGTGTTTGCCTTACAAACACAAGGTGCAGGGTTCAAGTCTCACAAGGGATAATTGGCTAGGCTTAAAATGGCTCGCAACGGCAGTTAGCTTAGTACTAATCTATGAACCTATAAGAAACTTGAGCAGCCAGAACTACATTTACAGAGTTGATTTTAAATGGACAGGGATGTCAACTGCAGGAGTGTTCCACTAAAAGTGCAGACAATGGACCGCTATTTTTTTTTTTTTTTTTTTAACAAACTAATCTGGAAGACCTACAAAATGGGTGCAGGGACAAAAATTTGCAGTTACTAGGTATACTACAGTAAGAAGAGTGCAGACTGAGAGCCTTCATAGAGCAATGCATTTATTTAATTTTCCTTTATTAACCAAATATGTACCTCACAAGACATCTACAACAACTGGAAAGGCCACAGAAATACCTCACAAAGAGGATTACTGGCCTCAAACAGATGCCCTACACAGACCATCTAAAAAAACTCCAGCTTTACTCCGTTGCATATCGCCTACTCAGAGGCGATCTCTGCCTAACATACAAAGCTATGTCAAACCCAGAGCTGTTGGACATGCTACACTTGAAGAAATCCCAATCCCTCTGAGCTACATGCTCTAGGAACCTAATCCTTGACACCACAATAAACAGAACATGCTGGAAGGATAGATTCCTGTCCCAGGGACTTCACATACTCTAGAACAAACTACCTATCTATATCAAACAAAGCTCCTCATTAGCACTCTTCAAGAAAAATCTTGATGATTGGATGGGAGATGGGAAATTCACCCTGGGGATCACTTCTGTGGATCTGCTTGACAGGGGCACAGAAAAATTATTTTCTCAGGTGGCAAAAGCCAGGGTACCATTTTGGCTAGGCTTATATAGGCCCTAGGGCCAATAGCCTAGTACCTCCTTATGAACCTATGAGAACTCTTTAGCCATTCTGCAGACAATTTAAGCAAATGCAATAAAGAAAATGATCACCATCATACAGATATTTTTACAAGTATAACATAACATCCGAACATGCACGTTGCTACAAGTATAAAGCAATTAACAAAAAACAGAATCACTAACACCGTAATTCAAAGTATACCAATTTTAGTATAATCAGATAACAAGGAAGTCTTCAGGAACAGATTTTTTTTTTTTTTTGTGGAAGTTTAGATGGAAGTAAGTGATAAAGATCTGGAAGGTATTGATTAGCAATAGTTTAAAGGCAGGGGTGGGGGTACCAGCATTTTTGAAGAAAGTTGCGGTGGCTGTATTAACACAGTGAGTGTAAAGACCCTTCTGAGTTAGCTTTATATCAACCCATTTAAATTTAAAACATAATTATAATGTGTTTATGTCTATACTAAATGAGAGAATGGCAAAGGTGTTGCCAAAATTGATAGATGTGTATCAATGTGTTTTTTGTGGAGGGAAGGCACACATTCAACATTAATTGAACAGTTACAATCCAGAGGGAAGCAGCATGTAAGAAAACACCACTATCGTTGGTAGGTCTTCATACAAAGAAGGCATGTGATCCAGACAGCTGAGATTTTGTGTGCAAGATGATAGTAGCATTTGCATACCCTGATAGAACAGGGTTAATTAGGGGGACAGATGAAAGTTTGGACGCAAGAATTAAGGTGGGAGATTTCCTCTCAGACAAGCTGTGTTTTAACAGAGGGACCAAGCAGATATGTTTTCCTTTATTTGCATTATATTTAGAGCTACTGGAAAGGAAAATATGGGATTCAGAAATTCAAGCCTATAACTTTATATGGTCATCAAGAAAAGTTGGCTTTATTCACAGATGGCATTTTCTACTTCATAAATCCAGAAAAGGATATTTAGTGAGACAGTTTCAAATCTTTTCAGGATATAAACTAAACAAGGATGAAACAAAAGCTAGAGGTAAACTATGTACATACATATAGACTGGCTCAGGAATATACTTTTTATGGACATAAGATAAAGTATTTAGGTATATGGATAAAAAGGATTCTATTATGACTGCTAAGGATTTATGGGAAGAGACTAAAAAGATAACTGAGAAGCTGGAAGCTAATGATTATGGATGTGAATATTAAGATACATGCAGTGAAAATATTTCTACTCCCTTTAGTTTTGGACACAGATCAGGTATTTTTTTTTTTTTTATTAACAAAGATGAAGTTGTAGATCATAATTAATAGAGAGATGACTGGAATTTATTTGGGAGGGAAACAGTGCAAGGATTATGCAGGATAAACGTATTCTCCACATAGAGCAATGTGATTCAGGATTACCCAATTTGGTGTGGACATTTGAGGGCTATGCAGTTAAGACTCATATACATAACACAAGCAGGAGGTTAAGACTCATATACATAACACAAGCAGGAGGTTATAAAACTAACTGGAAAGGGATGATGATGAAACAGGGAAATATTTGACAAAAAAGAGGTACCTAGGATTTCAGATGCAGGTCTTTAAAGAGAGTAACGGACACATACTGTAGTGTTTATTTATTACACGTGTTGACCAGGAAAGCCTGATTGGGCAGTGAGTCCCTTTTAAGAGAAGGCCTTGGCAAACAGCTCCAAATGTTACATATTAGACAAACAGTTATACATAGTGTAGAAAAAAGTGTATACATACTCTGGTGAATAAAGACATTTTCTTACCGTTTATACATGGTATTACATTCATAAAGTAGCAAAAAGTATTCTAAGAACTATATCAGCATGAGAATAGAGAAAGCAGACATTACTAATAGGGATGACAGCAAGAAGGGGTAGAGGGGAAAAAAAAGACAAGAGGGGGCAGAATTTACTGGAGAAAATTAGCAAAGGAACCAAGCTACTGGGGGCAAATAACTGGACAGGGAAAAGTAATGTAGAGTAGAATGAGGCCAAACAAACATTTGCACTACAGGTTAGGGATTGCCTTACATACCAGGGGATTGATGATTGAGTATGGGCAAAGAGGAAAGGATAGGGGAGTGCTAAGGGCAAAGATGAAGGGATGGGGAGTGCTAAGGGCAAAGAGGAAGGGACAGAGGTGTGCTAGGGGCAAAGATGAAGGGACAGAGGAGTGCTAGGGCAAAGATGAAGGGATAGAGGAGTGCTAGGGCAAAGATGAAGGGATAGTGGAGTGCTAGGGCAAAGATGAAGGGATAGGGGAGTGCTAGGGGCAAAGATGAAGGGATACTGTAGTGCTGGGGCAAATATGAAGGGATAGAGGAGTGCTAGGGGCAAAGATGAAGGGATGGGGGAGTACTAGGGGGAAAGATGAAGGGATAAGGGAGTGCTAGGGGGAAAGATGAAGGGGATAGGGGAGTGCTAAGTGAAAGACCAGCTCTGTTATAGTTTTAATTGACTCTAGAATAGACATTACTGTTAAAAATGCACAATTAGTAGGTCATATAAAATTCTGTATAATATGTATGCAACAATATCCAGAAAGTTAAACAGCTTTGCTTGGAAGTGTTTGCATATGTATTTTATACTCCAAGTAGACTTTAGATAATTTTTCATCAGGAAGACAGACAGCACATGCTGGAGATGTAATGGAGCATAAAAGGTAAGGAATATGATTTTTTTGGAAATGTAATGAATAGTCATAATTTTAAAAGGAGACCGATTTGAGCTGGGTATAGGATCTGAATTGCCTAAATATTGTAAGGCCTTACTCGGTTAAATACAGTTGGATGCCAGAAAAGCAATTACTAGAGAATGGAAATGAAAATGTAACCATCTTTATCTAAAGTACCGAATATTATAAAAAGACAAAAGAACTGGATGCAAGATGTTTATAAAGGGTAAGGAGCACGCCGTGTATAATTAAATGGAACATGTGCAATCATGTTCAGAAGGGGCTGGTGAGGTTTAAAGGAAAAGAAACTGAATTATGTAATGCTGGAGTGAATGACAATTGTTTATAAAAACAGTAATGCATGAAAATGTGTTCTTTTTTTCTTTTCTGTTTATTAAATGTACTTTCATTACATAGCAAAACTCCAAAAAAGAATGTGAACAAAGTAATAAAGTGGAGAATGCAAAACAAATCAACTCAAGCAATAAAAAAAAGCAAGCAAAACTCTACGTCAGATACTTTAATAAAAAACAAAGCTTTTAGATAAAATATACTTCTTCAGTGTCTTACAAAAACATTCATAAAAACCACCACCTGTAGTGAGTTTGTATTGTAAAATTATACTTCGTATTTATTTACACACACATATATATATATATATATATATATATATATATATATATATAGATTAGATATAGATATAGATATATAGATATATATATATATATATGTGTGTGTGTGTGTGTGTGTGTGTGTGTGTGTATGTATGTATGTACATATTTTATGAATGAATATGTTTTTAAGGAAATTAATTGCGGATTCTAATTGATTCTAATTATTTGATAGGGTGACTCATGTGATGATGTAATTAATTTGTATTTAAAATTGCTGTTTTTTGCAAATGTTTTTGTAAGACACTGAAAGCTTTGTTTTTTATTAAAATATCTGGCAGAGCTTTGTTTGTTTTTTTATTACTTTCATTATGTAAAATGTAATCTAATAAAGGTGTTTAAAAATACAGCAGTTGTATATAGTACTGATGTACAATATATTAACATTAGCATTAAGAATATTAGCTTTTACAAAAGTCTAATGTGGAAAGTAGTACAGCAATGAAAATTCCCATAACTTGCACTAATTCACACTGCATGTGGTCCAGCTCTTGTCGCTGAAATGTATTAAAAATAGCTAGTATTACTTAGATTTTGAACTTTTTCAACATGCCTGGGCCTGAGCTGAACAGACTGCAGCTGGTCTGTGTTAGAATTCTAAATGATTAACGTGCTATTCTTGCACGGAGGCTTTTTGACCCTAGCAACAAGTGCTGAAAAAAGGTTCAAATAAAAATTTAAATGTATATGACATGAGGAAGCTTACTGTTAATCTATAAATTTTGGAACTAAAAGGCTGTATAAAGGGTATCGGAATTGCTGGCGATTTCGAATATAGCCATGCCAAGTGATTTAACTTTTCTTGAAATGTACCAGGATCCAAGACCTCCAAGGCTACAATACATGAAACTGTGGCTCCTCCAAATGGCAACAGTTGATATATCTTTCACAACAATGAAGTAGAAATCCTCAGATCATCTAGGCCGAGTCAAAAATTTATCATGACTACTGACAAACTGCAAGCCTTTAACCTGGCTTTTAGACTCTCCAGTGAACTTACTAGAAAAGTGCTGACAGGCAGTATTGCAACTCCTCTGAACAACCAGTGGTTTTGTGTGCATAATTTCATTCTATGAACATAAATTAGTTCATCTTTAGTGTCAGATTAAGTGTGTCTGACTTTATCCTAAGCACTGTCCCCCTACACACACATTTTCTTTTAGATTCACCTTCCTGATTGTTTTAAATGAATACTTCCCAATCACAGTTTTGACATTATATTTTTGTTTAGTAAAACATTTATGTTCTATATTGGAATAGTCTTGAACATTATTTCCAAAAAGTAAAAAAAAAATGCTAACCAATAGGAACAAAATTACCAATTTCGCAGCATTTCAACCATAAAAGTCTGCTTGAACTGCTAGCAGACACTTGACTGTTTGACCTCAAATGTCAGATTGCGAGGAAAAAAGGGACTATAGTATTCAAATTTGTTTTACACAAATGCACACTAGTCCTGCCATGTCAGACAGATAGTTTAATTTGATCATGAGAGTAGGATCGGTCATACTTATCCACAGGCAGCATCAATAGCAGCCTATTGTTGAGTGGGTAAAATCTCAGACACCAGATAGTGGTAAATTACTTTTTTCATACACGGTATCCAGAGTAAAGTATTCCAACTTACTTCACATAAATCCACACTGCTCAAATTGAGCAAACATGAGGATACACTATTTTCATCCATAAAACATCTCACCACCTCCCAGCAGTTATAGTCACTTTGCTGAGTCTGCATACTTCAGACATTCTGATTGTGCAAAATAAAGTATTTTCAACTTTATTTTACAGAAACAGGCACCCCAATAAAGCATTCCTCCCAGTATAAATGCAATCCACATTAGATCTGAAAATCTAACCCAGAATAATTCAGCAAACTACAAGTCACCTTTCATCCAAAGACGGCCCCATATCCAACCAGCAAGCCAGCAATTATAGCGGATTTTTCTGTGCAAATATCTCAGATGTCCAACTGCAATTAATAAAAGATAAAATAAGACTGAGCAGTAACATATGTATTTTAGCTTCACTGCACACAAGCACAGTTCCTGAATAGCAACACCAAAGCAGTACCATGTCCTATAAAACCACCCAATAACTTGACCATATCTGGTTGCCTTCCAACGTTAAAAAAACTGCAAGTCTTGCAAAGGATGAGAAGTATAGAGAACAGAATTTTTTTAACACTTTTATTGAATTATCACTTGTGACATAGGCAAATTTATGTAAATGTAACAGTAATCAAACTCATTCCTCCACTACAGCTATTTTGACTGTGTACTTTTAACTCCCAGTGGTTGCGGCTTCAGCATTAAAAAAATTATATTATCACCTTACAGTTCAAGCAAATATTCATATCTCTGGAACCACAAGTGTTTCTAGAAAACTGTAAATGGCAAACTATTCAGGATAAATTAATATTTACATTAGTGGCATTAATTCAGTTCAATGCTTTAAACTAAATTTATTAAGCCAAAATAAAGGCAGTGAATATTAATTTTGTAATGCTGTGTAAACAGCTTATGATATCTCAGTAACTATTCAGGCAAGACACATACTGACACCAGCAGAATTTTCTTCATACAGCTGTGAGCTTTTTCATATGATGCTATGCATTTCTGTCTGATACCTGAATGTAGTTATTTACAGCAATATGAAAATTATTACAATACAAATAAACAGTATACAAAATTATACCATGACCCCCCCCAAAACGTGCACGCTGATTGGCCAGCGTGCCCGTTGTAAATCGAGATATACTAATGGAAAAAGGTCCGGTTGCCCGGACTTTTTTCCATTAGTATAACTCGTTTTCTTAAAACACTGTCTCGCTATGTTAAAAGGGTTTAACATAGCGAGACAGCTTTAAAATAAGCAACGGAGATCTCCGTTGCTTATTTTAGCTGTCTCGCCATGTTAAACCCATTTAACATAGCGAGACAGTGTTTAAAAACGGAGAAAGCAAGATCTCCGTTGCTTTTTAGTCTCGCTATGTTAAATGAGTTTAACATAGCGAGACAGTTTAAAATAAGCAGCGGAGATGTCCGTTGCTTATTTTAAAACTGTCTCGCTATGTTAAACTCATTTAACATAGCGAGATAAAAAGCAACGGAGATCTTGCTTTCTCCGTTGCTCACAACTCTGATGTACTGCGCAGGCGCGCAGTACATCAGAACTGCCGCGGATGCCAGACATCTGCGGAAGGGCAGTAAACAGGCATTATACTATGCCATTATTTAAGAAAAGTAACAGTTTCTTTTCTTAAATAATGTCATGGTATAATAGCAATAACCCACTTCTGGGTGTGGGTAATGCTAAAATTACCCACGGTTGGCTTGCTTGGTACCTCGGGCTTCGCCCTCGGGACCAAACCACGCCAACCGTGGGTAAATTTAGCATTACCCACACCCAGGCGTGGGTTATTGCTATAATATTCAATATCTGTTCAGCTGCATTAGACAGAGGTCAAATACCAATACAGTTGTGTTTGCCATCATCTATGCTTTAAGATGAAATCTTCTGATACTTTGTAACATGGTTTTGGAATTAATATAAACATGAACAAGTAATATTTGATGCCTGGAAATGCACTTGGCTGTAATGAATTACCAAGTTGACAATTATAAACATTATATTGCATAGCAGATCATGTGTGATATAGAATCAATCGAAGATTACACACACTGTTTAAATCCTGCCTTCTTTTAAGCTTCATTCCTCCTAAAAATCATTTTTCTGCATGCACTGTTCCCACAATTTCCATTTTTTTCTACTGAATTTACTACTAACATTTTCTAAAGATTCCACTTCTTTCATCTCTGTTACAGTTTGGTTTAGACTTTGATTTCTATTTTCTAGTAATTGCTTTTTGGGCAGCCACCAGAATTAAACTTATCAAGGCCTTACAATGTCTAGATAATTCATATACTGTATTCCCAGCTAAAAAATAATTTTCTTAGTTACAATCATTTGCTTGCTGAGTACTCCTGACAGGATACTCTGTAGGGAATTTTTAAAGTGTAAACTGATTGCTCTCCAAAAGCATATGCTCCTAGGAATTTCTTCCCCATTACACCTCCAACATTTGCCATCTACCTGTAGTAAAATTCTTTGAAGTCTGCTTGGGGTATAAAAGTACCTATGCAAACACTTCTAGGCAAAAATCCTCAGTCTTCTAGAGTTTATTGCACATTTGGGAGCCATACATATGCCTTCACATTGTTACTTTCTGAATTGCTTCTCTCTCTTTCCAATCTTTTTTGACATCCACTGATTGATTTCAGTAGTTATTTCACAGTATTTTACATGCCCTGCTAAGTATTGCTTTGTAATCATCAGCTTCTGTGCTAGATTCAACTAAAAACTCTACCAGAGCAGGTCTTTCACTTAGGATTCCCTTGTCCTTTTCTCTTTGCTATACTCTGATATCAGTCTCGGATAGGGAAGGCAATCTCTAGTCTGCAGTCCAAATGAGTTCTTGCCTTCTTCCCATTGTACCACCTTTTGTTCTTTAGTTATTTGTTCCCAATATCTCGGTTCCCTTGCTAGTTTATCCAGTACATTTTAGCCCCCTCTTGCATATTCTCTGTACCCCTAATTACTCATCCCTATTAGCATAGTCTCTTTTCTCCATTCCTGTGTTGGTTTAGTTCTTAGTGCAGTTTCTGCTTTATATAATATTATTTATGACTGTTGTTCTTAAGGATCTGGCATCCAAAATCCCAGTCTTTCCTTACTTCATGAATTTCCTCCCTGGTTCATAATCCCTTTCCACTTTTGAACTGTAGCTTTCAGCTCGTGTTATATAAAAGAGCCTTAACTATGTAGCTCTAAAATATTCCTTCAAAATCAGGTAATCCTAAACCGCCATGCTCTGCTGGATGATCAACTTGTAATACTTGACTCGTATCCTCTTAGATAAAATCATTCAACTCTATTATTTTCCACAACTTCTCCTCTGGTTGATAAAACAAATATCCCTGACCTATGTATAAAACTAAAAACATTTTTACTGTTATCCATGGCCATAGAGAAGAGCTTTCAGTTTATCAGTTTTTGTATAATCTTTTCTTTAGTCTATTCCCACACATCACTAGCTACCATAAAAGCATCCTTTTTAATTCAGACTCCTAAATACTTCATTTCATCATGTTCCCATAAAAGTGTGAATTGCTGAACCATCTCATCTGTGGGTACATAATTTACATATATAGCCTTTGTTTTATCTTCATTTATTTTTGTATCCCGAAATAACGTCAGAAAGTAAAAATGTTAAATGTATATTTTATGTTGAATGTGCTTTCATAGCAGAATGAAATTTCAGAGATTGTCCTTCAGCATGTATCTGTTAACTTGCTTCCTGCAAGTGCTGACAGGGGAAAAAGTATAAGATTTGTTCAGCGTATAAAGTTTCATCTTAGAATTTGGAGCTTATACCCAACATGGAATATCAGAAATAAGTAGTCCGGAGATATTAGTTAGCAAAATTGGTGCTGTAGTATTAATTTCTAATGGGTCCGTGGCAGTTTTATGATTGTTACAATAATGTTGATTTAATGAAAAAAGGACGAAAGAGTGTTGATTCTTGTAATTCAAGGAGACAGGACCTCGATTTCCTAGTATCCCACACCCTGTGTGTCTTTCTGGGAAATAAAGGAGACTATTATCTGCTGAACTGTCTCATGTGGAAGTTATTTGGTACCCCAACACTCAGCTATCGTCCACTGTACCATTTAATTATTTGTTGGCTTGCTACTCCTCATTGTGCCAAAGAATCAAGTGAAGGCAAGGAGCAGAATATTTCAGCCACTTTGACTGAGGTCACTATGGGTCATTTATTTTAAGTAGAGAGATACTTCTTTACTTCAAGACAATAAAGTAGCTCTAACTGAACAGTGTCTGTGGTCAGTGCTAAATGTGCAAATGGTAGGCACACTAAGCATGCAGAGCTGAGTAAGGGGTCATTTAACACCTTTATAATTAAAGCTAAAAATAAATACTTATTTTGTTAGGGATTATGTTCAACATAACTAAAACAAGTTAGCAGTGGTGGGAACAAAGCCAACTTTTTAAAACAAAATAATTTCTTTTTTTGCACATCCTTAGTGGCTAGGCACAGCCCCCCACCCCTCAGAGAAGTAGGCTTGTTAGGTGGCCTAAATTTTTAATTTTACATTTGTTGACTGGGACTGTCCAACTGAGCTGAAGCGCCCTTTTTTAGGAGAGACTCTGGGAGAAAAGTTCCAACATATTATACAACTTTCACTATAAATTAACATTAAATAGCAATGTTACAGGATTATTACAAGGCATCAAGCAGCAATACATGTTATACTTGTCAATAATCAGGAGTATAGCATAATTATTTCAAGATGCAGAAAAAGAAATATGTCATTAAGATGAATATAGTTTTTGGGGTAAGTGGTAACAAAACCCCAGTTTTATCATAATGTAGTTGCATGAAGGCAAGACAATTACAATAGAATGTTTCTCTGAGGCAATTTGCTTAATAGATTTTAGAAGACAGTAAAAAGAGTAGTCAAAGGAAGATTAGAGAGAAGAGTGAGTTAAGGGCAGAAAGTAGATTAAGGTATGAGAAGTAGGGGATGTTTACAGAGGGAGAGTGCAGTGCCAGGACCAGTGACTTTTAAAGTGCTCTTTGGTGGCTGGATTAAATTGTTTAGGATTTGTAAGGGTCCTGATTTCTACTGGGAGCCTATTCCAGGCAATAGTGGGGTGATAGCTGTACATGTCACGTCCAAATTTAGACTTGGGTTTGTAGATTTGTAGCAGGTCTTGGTTAGAGCTTTGGAGAGGTCTGGTGGGAGAATAATGGGAGATGAGAGGGGGTAGGTGCTGGGCAGTAGGAAGGCTAGTATAGAATAGAATGCATGATCTGGAGCCGAGAGAAAAGAAGCTGGTGGGGTAATGCAAACCAGTTTAGGTGTTTTAGAGAGATGCAGTGATGGGATTTGTAGGTTTGTTGGGCAGCAAATCTAGCTACCTTGTAGTTAGATTCGAGTTTGGTCAGGAGTGCTGAGTTAGGATTTGTGAGAATTTTACATTAGACTGGGTAGAAAGTAGGTAAGAGAGAGAGTAATCTTGGCTTCAGAGGTAAGGAATTTCTTGTTACGGTAAAGGAGCCATAGTTTTGAATGAGTCTTTTTGATACAGTTATTAACATACAAGTCAAATTTAAGCTGATCGCCGATGTTTACGCCCAAGAGCTTAGTACTGAATTCTACCTGAATGGGAGTGTTATTGAGGGACTGTATGGAGAAGGAGGGTTTAATATTGTTAAACATTTTAGGTAGGAAGAGTAACAGCTTTGTTTTTTTAGGGTTAAAGAAAAGCTGATTGTTGGAGAGCCATGTTTCAACTAAGTTAAAAGATGCCCGAGTAGCTGAGAAGAGCTTAGAGGAGAGTTGCCTGTGGTGGTGACTGTAGTCATCTGCGTATTGCACTAAACATGACAGAAGACAGGAGGTATAGAGCTGATTAGTAAAGATATTAAAAAGTAAAGGCCCTATGATAGACCCTTGAGGTACACCCAATTTTATGGGGGGGGGGTGCCATCTCACTGATTGAGATCTATCAGTGAGGTAAGCTGGAGAACCATGCAACAGTATCAGAGGAGAAGTTGAGATTATGCAGTTTGTGCAGCAGAAGAGTGCGAGAGACAGTGGTGAAAGCTTTTGAGAGGTCCAAGAATAGCAAGAAACATGTTTATGGTTATCCTTGGCTATTGAGACAGTGTTGAGTAAGGATAATAGAGCTGTAGTGGTGCTATGTTTGGGTCTGAAGTCATGTTGAGTGGGTGTAAGCAGATTTTCCTGTATTAGATACTGCATAACTTGTTTATGAATACATTTTTCTAGTACTTAAGAGGGGAGAGGATAGCGATAGGTCTAAAGTTGGAGATATCAGAGAACTTACTTCCTTTGTGTATAGGTAGAGAGCAGCATTGTTTCCAGATTGAAGGGACTTTAGATTGAGACAGAGCTATTAATTAGGATAGATATAGGGAGAGCATGAGAGTCAGCTGCTAGTAGAAGAAAAGTAGAAGGAATATTGCCAGCTGATGCTGAGCATGGTTTTAATTTAGAGAGTAGAGTTTTGATGTAGCTAGTAGGTACAGGTTTGAGTGAGAAGGCATTCGAGGAGACAGTATTAGGAGTAGGTTCAGAAAAGCTCTAAAGTTCTCTCCAATCAAGACTGAACTTGACAGTCAAGAGGAGAAGGGAAAAACTTGCACCACACTACACTCATCACATAGTCTCACTAAATCTACACCACCAAAATCCACACAGAGAAACACAAAAACATTAGTGGAGGCCCTCTATAATAATCTGCTCAAGCAACAGAGACCTCCAAAGCAGAAATGCAAGCAACCTCCACCCCCCAACACAACCCAAATGACACATAGCCTGCAGACTCAGTGTGCCACTCAACCACAGCCAATAAGGCAAAACAATATAACCAACACACTAGTCATAGGCGACTCTATAGTCAGGCACACTGATGTCCAACTCACCAGGCTAAACAAGGAAACGGTTACTGTCAGCTGCCTGTCGGGTGCCAGGATCCGCCACATGACCCACGCACTCAGGTCACTCCACAAGTACAAATATGACTCCGTCATTGTCCGTGTTGCTGTGAACGACCTGAGATGTACCGCCCTGGACTACATGAAGAGAGACATGGAAGAGCTCTCTGATCTTGTAGCCCAAGCAGGTATGACCCTAGCCCTGAGTAGCATTCTGCCATCACCCAGAATGATGCCGCAGTACAAAGACAAAATGATTGACTTCAACAATTGGCTAAGCTTCTGGTGCCATTCTAAAGGGATCCAGTATCTGTCTGCCTGGGATGACATGGTCGACAGACTACGATGCTTTGCCAGAGATGGCCTGCACCTGTCACCCCTGGGATTCCGGATACTGGCAAAGGTTCTTGCCACCCCTATAGTGCCTTTTTTAGGTAAGGTTCAAATGACAAATTCACCACCATAACAGGAACAGGCAAACAAAAACTGAGGGTGATGCTACTCAATGCTAGAAGTCTAAATCTCAAAATGCACTCACTCGAGGCACTCCTTAAAATGGAGAACATTTATATCTGTGCAGTGACTTAGACCTGGTTCAAGGCTCCAGAGAGCACCCCTGCACTACCAGGCTATAACTCATACCACACTTTTCGGCCATGTAACCTGGACCGGAACACCAGGTGGAGGTGTGTCCATATTCATTAAGGATATCCACACCTCCAGGCTAGTTGCTCAGCATAATGCAGCCGAGGTTATCCAAGTACAACTAATTCTGGGCAATCTTGCAATCCAAATTGTAGCTTGCTACAGATCACCCACCATGCCCCAGGATTCCCACTCCTCTTTTCTTGATGTAATGGAAAATATTAGGGTTCAACCGAACACCCTAACAATGGGTGATTTCAACTACCCCACCATTTACTGGGAAAACTACTCATGTACCAACTCCTTCGCTCAACGCTTTCTGGAATTCATAAACTCCAATGCCCTGGATCAACTTATCCACATCCCCACCATGGGCAACAATATCCTAGATCTAGTCATTACCAGTATGAGTGACCGGTGTTCCACACCTGAAGTCAACGCCTCATTGGTCCGATCCAGCCATAAGCTAATTACCCTAGATATCCACATCCTGCCTCCACCCCTCCCCCCATTAAGGAAACCATGGTAAAAAATTTCTCCAAAGTCAACTTTATGCTTCTTAAGACAGAAGTGGTGAACTTCATGACAGCCACGCAGATGGACAATACAGTTACGAATACGGAATCCTACACAACTGCACTTTATAAGCACTTACATGAGTTCATTAATCGTGCTATCCCAAACAGAACCAAGATGCTATCCTCCAAAAAAAAGGAAGTCAATCTGGTGGCCCCCTGCCATAAATAAACTGCACAACAGAAGGAAGAAACTCTTGCAAAAGAGAGTAAAATCCCACGAGTGGAGGAGCTCTCTGGTCAGCCTCATTAAGAAGCTGCGATCCCTGATAAAATCCTCCAAAGCTAGTTACGAAAATAAAATTGCCACTGATTCTAAAGACAACCACAAAGCATTCTATAGCTATGTCAAGAATCTCAATGGCAACACTCAGATCTGCTCTGAGTTACAGCACTAAATATACAGACCCAACTGATATTGCCAACATCCTGGCAGATAGGTTCAGTACTAACTTCACCCCCCTCTCACCCCCTAAAGAGCCCATCTCTATACCGGAAGAATGCAAAGTTCCTGTAATCACGGCTGCACAGGTAAAAACCACACTCTCCTAAGCCAAGAACACAGCATCCATGGGACCAGACAACATCCCAGGCTGTGTTCTACACAAACTACAGAATGAACTGGCACCTCACCCAAGTACCATGTTCAATCATAGCCTCACCTCAGGCTTTGTGCCTGGTGAATGGTGCACAGCAACGGTTATCCCACTCCACAAGGGGGAGCCACCACAGACCTCAGGAACTACCGCCCCATTAGCCTGGTCTGCAAGGCCATGTAACGTATCATCATGGAACTTATCAACAAAGACATTGGTAATCTCTAAACTCTGGCTCCCACCCAATTCGGGTTTGTAAAAGGTCTCCTAAACCTAATAGGCTTCTTTGAAACAGTCACCAAAGCCGTAGACAAGGTTAAGGTGGTTCACACAGCCTATCTAGATCTTGCCAAGGTTTTCAACACCATCCCCCACTCTGGAATTATAGATAAACTCACTAAACTAGGTATAAATCCCTATGTCACAAGATGGGTTGCCAACTGGCTCACTGACAGAACCCACACTGTGAAAGTAGCAGACTCCAAATCCGACTTCAGACCAGTGACAAGTGGAGTACCATAGGGTTCAGTCCTGGGTCCTCTCCTGTTTGGTATCTACTTCTCTGAAGTACAGGCTACACAGAAGGTCTTTGGCTAATGAAGTTTGTGGATGACTGCAAACTAAGAGCCATAACTGAAACTCCTAACGATGTGGACATCCTACAAAAGGGCCTCACTGAGACAGATGCTTGGTGTCAAAGCCATGGCCTCAAGCTCAATGCCAAAAAGTGCATTGTCATCCCCTTTGGTAAAAACTCTGTACCCATTAACTACAACATAGGCGGTAGTATACTTAACATTGAAAGTGTGATAAGGGATCTTGGGACACAGGTGGACAGTAGTCTCTCCTTTGATAATCACATCATCACAGTAGTCAGGAAATCCTTCTATGTGGCACACACCATCACAAAAGTTTTCTCATCCAGAAAAAAAAAGGTCATTGTTCCCCTCTACTCATCACTTATTAGACCCATTATAGAGTACAATGCCCCTTTTGGTATGTACCTCAGAAGACATCTACAACAACTGGAAAGGCCGCAGAAATACCTCACAGAGAGGATTACCGGCCTCAAATAGATGCCCTACGCAGACAGTCTCAAAAAACTCCAGCTTTACTCCGTGGCATATCACCTACTCAGAGGTGATCTCTTCCTAACATACAAAGCTATGTCAGACCCAGAGCTGTTGGACATGCTCCACTTAAAGAAATCCCAATCCCTCCAAGGTACATGCTCTAAGTACTTAAACCTTGTCACCACAATAAACAGAACATGCCGGAGGGATAGATTCCTGTCCCAGAGACTTCCCATACTCTGGAATAAACTACCTATCAATATCAAGCAAAGCTCATTAGCACTCTTCAAGAAAAATCTTGATGATTGGATGGGAAATAGGAAATTCACCCCAGGGATCACCTCTGTGGCTCTGCTCGACAGTGGCACAGGAAAATAATTTTCTTGGGTAGCAAAAGCCAGGGTACCTTTTTGGCTGGGCTTGTATAGGCCCCAGGGCTGATAGCCTAGTACCTACCTATGAACCTATAGAAGTTGGAGATGTTAGTAATAGAGGAGTTCAGGTTAGGGTTCAGTAGTTTTGATACTGAATCGATAAAATAGGTATTGAAGACAGTGGCAGTTTCTTCAGATGTCTTGTCTGGGCATGGATTGGAGGAGCTAAGATTACCAGGATGTAATATTTGGTTAATAGAGTTCCAAAATTTTTTAGGATTAGATTTTAGGGCTGTGGGAGGTTTGTTATAGAAGTCCTTTTTATCTTTGTGTTTTTTTTTTTTTGTCAGAGTTCTTTACATTTTTGTAAGTCTGCAGAGAGCTTAGTTTCTGACTATTGTTTCCTTAATTTGTCTCTAATTATCATGAGGGTACAAGGGGCTTTTGAAAGCCACGGAGATATGGTGGACTTAATTCGAACTTTGCAAAGGGGAGCAAGTGAGTCTAAGATGCTAAGGAAGGTGGAGTTGAAAGCTAGGACAGTTTCTTCTAGTGGGAGTTGGGTAAGGAATTTCCAGTTTACTTTACAGAGGAGAGGCATTAAAGCTTTATAGATGGAAGTTAAAGTGTTTATGACAAGTGATAAATTTAGGAGGTTTGGAGAAGTGTGGAGTGAACCTAAGCAATTTTATAGGGGAGTGATCGCTCAGGGTGTTTGGTAGGGTTTTAGGGTTATGATATTTGGAAGGATTAGATACAAGTACCCAGTCAATAAGAGTAATAAAAATAACTAAGTAATACGTAATAAAAATTGGCCCTATTATAATCTGGTATTGCTTATTTTATAAATATAGTATACTGTAGCATATCATAATATGGCAGTGTGATTGTGAAAAATTCTACCACTGTTTCTTCAATAAGTTTCTATATGTACGAGTTTGCAATTACTCCTGTTAGTGTGGCAACAGCTGCAACCTAACAGTGTGTTTTTTTTCTTTTTTTTCTTTACATTTTAGGTCATTAGTTTACTTTTATATAAATGATTTTGAGTTACAGTGCAAGAATTTTTTCTTCTTTTTGTCTCCTCATAGCTAACCATCACTTGCTCCCAAGGTCCTCTCCTTGTCCACCAGGCCTACTGGACATACCTTAGCCTCCTCAAAGCTAAACCTGACCCACATCTGGGGCTGGCGATGAGATTAATGATGCTGGGTCAGTGTCACATAGTTTGAGGAATGTTTTCTTCCAATTCCTCTACCTGCATATGGCAAGTAAAACCCTGTCAGTGGGACAAGCAATGGGCGGCAGCCCTAATCCCTCCATTATTGCTGCAAAGCACTGACATTAGTAATATCCCCCTCCCACAATTAGGCAGTACCTCATGGTGGTTTCCTCAGTCTCTGCCAAAGAACACAAAACACATGAGTGTGTCCTAAGAATACATGCTCCTCCTCCCTAAGACAGGCAAGCCAATTTATCCTTGTCCGTGCTGTGAAGTATCCAAACACACTATTCAAAACTCAGGTTGCTTAGACTGTAATCAGGGCTTTACAACTCTATGCAAGCAGTGCAGGCTGCATTTGCAAAATGTTACAGTTTTGCCTCTGGCATTCACTTCAATGCTTTAAGTTAAACTTTATAAGCTAGTTACATTGTGTTTCAGTATTAAATCATCTGCCTTTTACACTTGGCAAGTAACTGCTGTTGAATAAAGCTTTTCTTCAAAAGAAAAAGGAGAGAGTGAGAAAGTGAATTTATTCTAAAATATGACGAGTGAATTTGCAAACCTTGGGCCCATGAAAGACTCTTCAATATATATTATACAAGCAGATCCAGTGAGATTAATTAAATTATTGGGTATTACGTAATATCACTGGATAATAAGTGGGAAGTATTAAGGCAAAAACTTGCATTCTGGGAATAGCTGTGATTGCAAGGAGCAGCCAGAAGTAGTATAGCGTGCCAAGATCAGACATTTACTGTGCGGCAAGATATAAGGGCCACAATACCACAACTGCTCAGAAAGGCAGTCAGTCTACAAAACTGCCAGAGACATTATGAAAAGTCATAGAGTTGCAGCTAGTAGATCTGGTGTTAAAAATTCCTCTCAGAACTGAAAATCAAAAAGCAGGTCTCTGCAAATCCCACCCCCTTACACTTTAACGACTAAGCCCCTCAGGAGTCCGACAGAAATAGAATCAGCCAGACAGCAAATGTGAGGACACAAATGCTTGATCAGTAACAGCAGACTCAGTAGCTCAGAGGAGTTTGTAAATTAAGAGGACAATGAGACAAGAGACTAAATGCACTCCACTAGTAAGGCAGCTACAATGTCAGTGCAAGTCTAAATGCAATGCCAGATGAAAGACCATCAGCAAAACATCTAAAAGGTAATGGGCAACATGTGATGAAAGAGCCTGCTAAAACAGAGGCAGCCTGGGAATGGGTCATCTTAATCACAGAAGAAACAGGATGAAAAAAGAATATAAATGCTTTATCCCGTGTGTGGGTCCCCTCAAATTATACATGGTATGAGTACTGTTATATTATTTCTTGCTCAAATTTTTTATTTGATTTTCCAATAACAATTTAGAAAACAGAATAAATTACAGTTTGATGACAAATAATCAAACTATGTAGAAAATTTACAAAGGCCTCAGGCAGAAGAAATGGGAATAGCAAAAAATGTAAACAAATAAAAGAGGTTATACAATATTCAAATAGTTCTTGCTTCTAGATTGATCAATTAGATGGAGTTGTGTCTGGATTTATTGTCTTAAGTGAATACTTTTCCCAAGGATAATTAGTCCATTTTCTAGGATAACTTCTTAGTTCTTTTACTTTTATTTCCATTGATACTTCATCCAGTAGAGTCATGAAGTCTTCAACAGTTGGAATGGAGGGTGACATCCATCTTCTTGTGATGCATTTTTTGGCTACTGCCAAAATTGTCCAAAGAAGATATTTATTTTTGTTATTCATTATAATGAAATCATTTATATTAAAAAAAATCAAAGATTCTGATAATATAAAGGAATCACTAAAGATAGCCTGAAGGAAATTTCCAATGTCTTCCCCAAAATGTTTTAATGAAAGAACATTTATAAAAGATATGAAGCCAATTAGCCTTACATTTTAAAGAGCATCTCCAACATGTTACCTCTTTAGAAAGATTACATTTGGCAATTCTATTAGGGCTGCAAAATGTTCTATGCAAAAATTTCCAGGAGACAATTCTCCATATTTGTAAATTAGAAGTTAATTTAATGGAATGTAGGAGGTTAGCTTTATTTTCAGAAGTTAAAGATAATGTATAATCCCCTTGGTAATAAAGTTCCAAATTTTCTGATTAGGAGTGGTTTTATATTTAATTATGACTTTATAGAGTTTTGAAATTAAATTTTTTTCATCCAAGTTCTCCATGTAGTATTTCATGGATAAGAGTTATTAATTTAGGTGTGGATGTAAAGGAAGAGTTCTTTATTGTTCTGCATAAATCTTGAGTAAATGGAAATATACTGTTAAGAGCCAACCAATCTGATTCTGATAAATTGTTTCTATTACATTTTTTGCATCAAGAGTAACTAAGTTCATTATACAATGATACCAACATGTAAATGTTTTTGTTTCCCAAATACTAAGAATATCTACATTGATATTATTGAAAAAGTTGTTTGTAATTTTAAAGGGGTATAATAGTTGTATCCATATTTTAATACTGATATTAACAAAACATCTAAAAGTATTACAGATATAATTTATATAATTTAGATGTGTTAGTTTAATAACATTATGTTGTAAATTTACACAAAGTGCATACCAAAATTTATTGCTCAGATCATTTAGCTGTAATTTTTTTATTAATTTGTTTTCATTTAGGATAATGATTGCATGTAGGGATTTCAATGCTGAAGAAAATTTTGGATCAATCCAATTTAATATTGTTTTGAGATTAGAAGCTTTAATATAGAATTCGAAGTCAGGAAAATTTATTCCTGCCAACTCCCATGGTCTAGTATGATTTGATAATGCTATTCTATTTTTCCTTGGGTACCATAAGAATTTTAAAAGGATTCTATTTATTTCTCTTAAAATATTTTTATTTGGTAATATAGGAATAGATAAAACAATGTAATTTATTTTTGGTAACAAAATAATTTTAATTAGCTGTAGTCTATCTTCAAAATTTAAATGTAATTTATTCCATTTTGCTGTAAGAGCTTTTACTGTACTCACGATGTTATTATAATTCATATTTAAAGTTAATTCTATATTATCACATAGTACAACCCCTAAATATTTTAAAGAAGAGACTTGTTTGCCAGCTATTTAACTCATGGCAGACTTAGTGTTATCATTGATTTTTTTATTTAACAGTATATGGATTGGATTTAGAATTACAAATTTTAAGCCCTGAGATATTTTAAAATTTGTTAACTAATAATTCTAATTCTTGTAAAGATTCTTCTGGGTTCATTAAAGTTAGTAAGACATCATCTGCAAATAGCATTATTTTAGTTTCAAATTGATTATATATATATATATATTAAAGCCTTTACTTATAGGGTTAGATTGAATTTCCAAGGAAAAAAGTTCTATTGCTAATGTGACCGGAGACATTGGACATCCTTGTTTGGTACCCCTAGTAATTTCAATAGAGTCAGATGTAAATGGTTCTAACTTTACATAAGCTAAATTATTGTTATAAATATTTTTTATAAAGTTAATGAACTGGGTAGGAAATTTATATGATTCAAGAATTTTAAAAAGAAAATTCCAGTTCAAGGAGTCAAAGGCCTTCTCAATGTCAAGGGTGATAAGAGCTTCTTGATTATCCCTATTTAATAAGTCTAGGATGATCAAAATTCTTTGAAGGTTATCTTGAGTATGCCTATTATAAATAAATCCTGTTTGATCTGCAATGAGGTATGTGATGAAGAGAGTTTCTTGTAATTAAAGTACTTGTGCTTTATTTAATTTCAAATATTTTAGCAAATTTAACCTTATCCTCGGGTTGTTTAAACCATTAACATTCAAAGAAAGGTCAAATCCATCTTCTTTACTCAAAGGTTAAAAGTGATAAAAGGATATGATAGCAAGTGTTTACAATATTTAAGTCTTGTAAAACCCTTTTTGAATAAATTGTTTTTTATTGACAAATTACTCATTCCCATTGATTTATGTGTTATGAATTTAGATTGAGGCCTGTAAAAAGAAAAAAAAATGTTTTTAAAAAAGTAATTAAACTTCATTAAATCCTTTAACTGACATGGAATGTAATCCATTCCTTATTTAACAGAATAAGAATTAGACATCTTCTCAAAGACTTGAACAACATTTCCCAACTTGAGTTTCCAGAATATATATTCTATGGAAAATTTTATTTGTATGACAGAACAGCAATATTGATGTAATAAAAGACTTTGATTTTAATAAGTATACTTTAAGTTTTATTAATAAAACTTTGTTTGATTGAGAAAGAAACTTCTTCATTACCATAAGTATTCTTACCAAGTTGAGAATTTTACAACTTGACAGTGAATATGTATGAGAATATTTATCAATAAAAGAACTGAAATGATAATTATCTATTTAAACATTTCTATTTGACTTGATAAAAAAAATTTAACTATTTTTGCATTAGTTAGGATAATCGTTAAAATTAATAATTCAACATTTAAGCCAGTTTATAGTAATAACAGTACATTTAACCATGCTGATGGATTAAGAATTATTTAGATACATTTCACTTTTCACTAGACCGATTTTAGTCACATGACTTACAACGATAAGTAAAAACTCTATCAATCCAATTCTAGTCAAAGTGTTGTGAGTTTATGACTACCTATATACAACCTTATATTTCATTCATTCTTCTTCCTTTCCCCTTTTTCCTCTTATCTTTACTCTCACTCCTATATTTTTTTTTCTCTGTGCCATTCTTTTCCTCAGATCTCTTTTAGAGATGTGGAAAAGCTTTAATATTTATCTTTAGGCAATTGTTGTTACAATTCTAACACCTTAAGGAGTAATTTTACTTTTCTCAGTGCAACTCAGTTGTTGACGCATTATCCCATATTCATTTTTTATGAAGCAACACAGATCAGACATCAGATTCATTGCATTTTCTGATAATTACTATTTCATCAAGTACATCATTGGTAACAGAAATGAAGATATATTTTCTTTACCAAGCTTAGAGTCATAGTGTTAAGTTAAATATGACAAAAACGTTTATCTCTCATCATTAGGAGAAACTGCAAGGAAAGATAAAGATTCATACAGTTTTCCTTCCAGCAGCTGTAGCTCAACATTTAGTTGTGCGTTTTTACTATTACATGTTCTTAGGTATGTCACACAAAACAAAGTGTAATAAATTAGAGGCTTTATGTCATTTTGTATATGTAAGTTGAAGTTATGCCCAAGATCTGCTACAGAGGGTAATGAAGAAGCCTTCAGTTACAATATGGTCCTTACACAACTCTGACTCAGAACCATTTCCCACACTATAGTAATAAGAAATTAATTTAGATCTTTACAGGCATAACCACCTAATATTTAGGGCCAGACCTCTAATGAAGTGCTCCAACTTCACTTTTCTGATATAAGAATGGAAATACCATGTTTAGAGTGGTTGTTACTTTATGATACTAGACATTAGTTTATGTGAGGAAAAAAAAAAAAAAAACTTTAAAGCAACTTCCTGCTCTGCTGAATTTTATCATGACAATGTCATTCATCTACATTATTTGGATCATGCTTCTAACAATCAATTGTTTGCAGTTGAAGATGATTGCAAGATCAACTGTTCATTAATTTAAATCGCTCTATGTACACAAAAGTTTTCATTAACTGAGCACTGTATCTATCATAGGCAAAGAAGCATGATATTAGCATAGTGGTTATAATAAGGATATGAGGAATCCTACTATTTATATATCATATTTTAACTATTCTTTTAAATGTCTTCAAGCTTCGGTGATCATGCAGTGAGGTCATTAATTAATGCTGCCCTGCTGACCGCCTTAAAAAACTCCAGCTATACTCTGTCGCATATCGTCTACTCAGAGGCAATCTCTGCTTAACATACAAGGCCATGTCAAACCCAGAGCTGTTGGACATGCTACACTTAAAGAAATCCCAATCCCTCAGAACCTCACGCTCCGGGGATCTAAACCTTGTCATCACAATAAACAAAACATGCTGGAGGGATAGGTTCCTGACCCAGAGACTCCCCAGACTCTGGAATAGATTGCCCATACATGTCAAGCAGAGTGCTTCTTTGGCCCTCCTCAAAAGGAACCTTGACAATTGGATGGGAGAAAAGAAATTCACCCCGGTGATCACGTCAGTTGCCCTGCTAGACAGGGGTCCAGGGAAGTAAATAGTGTGGGAAGAAATAGCCAGGGAATTGTTATGGCTAGGCTTGTATAGGCCCTAGGGCTGATAGCTTAGTACCAACCTATGAACCTATTAATGTCCAATGTCAATTAAAGTTTTTTGCTCTATGCCAGCAACTTTTGAGCATTAAGTCAATTTGACAATTGTAACAATATATTCCATTCAACTGCCAAAAAAAAAAAAAAAACTATATATAACCTTATTGCAATTTCCAGTTTGCAGCCATAACAAGTCTCATTTTTCCAGATGCAATCTTTCAAATAAAATAATTATAAGTGCATATGTGTAGAATGGAAACATTTCCCTTTTCAAATCAGTATTTGAGTCTAGTGCTATATGAAAGGAATCCTTAAACTGTCCGTTTAAAATGCTAAAGCATTAATTGTTTAAGCCATGCATGTTAATACCAGTAGTTCATACTATTTAAAAACAGCATATGTTTTGTCATATATTAATTCCATAAAAGATACTGAGTGAATATTTGTTAAAATTATGTGAAGCCATGTTATCAGTTTGTTTAGTTTATCTTTCCTTTTAAATGCCTGTAATTACGAAGACCATACAGAGAGGTCATTATTACTTTGTATAACCCCGCCCTCATTTCTATGATCCAACTGTCAGGGAAAAGTTTAGCTTAGTGCAGTCTCTTTTCATCCCTAAATTACTACGACCCCAAAACATCTTTCAGATCAAGTCTACTTAGTTTCTCTATTAATTTCTCCAAGAATGCAATCAATGAATGTTTATGTAACCATACAGGCAAACCATGTACAGCACTCAAACTCCTTGCTAAGCAGAAAAAAACTACACAATTCACTTCGCTTTCGGTCTGTAACCAAAACCAACCTCTCTTGCATTGTATTTAACCCCAAATATAAAGGAATTGCAAGTGTATCTAGGAAAGAGAGTTTTCTCATCAAGGCAGCACTCGAGGCAACTGATTCGTGTAGTGAAACAGTAAGGTGTCAGCTTGGAATTTTGAAAAGCTAGGGTGAAACTACGTAAAAATATCAAATAAAACACTGATAGTGAAGGGAATCTGTGCAGTGTTTTGTCCACTTGTTGCAGTGAAAACAATTTGAGTTGCTTACATAAATACATATTGTTAGATGTACACAAAACCAGGGAATAACCACTTCTATCTTAGAGAGCAGTATCAGTGCTGTATTTAACCCGCTTGTATTGGATTTAGCCTTATATATAAGGGGACTGTGAGTATATTTAAGGGAAAATGATTGCTCACATCTAGGTAGTACTCAAGATTGCTGTTTCATGTAGTGAAGCAGTAACTGTCAGCTTAGAATGCTGAAACGCTAGGTTGAAGCTAAGTATAAAAAAAAAAAAAAAAAAAAAAGGCATTGAATGAAGAAAGGAATCTGTATGCATTTTATCCATGGGTTTCACTGAAACAGTTGGAGTTTCTTACACAAATACGTGCTCTGTTAGATATATACAAAACCAGGAATCTGTTAATATTATCATTTCATAAAAAAAAATCACTTTTGTCCTTGTTAAAAGACATTAATATATAAAAAAACATGTTTGTTAGAAAGCAGTATCTGTGCTGTATCTAACCCGTGTATTTCACCAATACATTCTAAAATATTCATTTAAATACATGCTCTTTTAGATATATACAGAACCAAGTACTGTTTATGGATATTATTTATTCTCAAAATAATAAGCATTTTTTATCTTTGTTAAAAGATATTAAGTTCTGTGAAGGAAAAATAAGCATATGTGTGCAACTAAAAAAACTACACATATTAAACATTCCTAATAATTTTGTTCTAATTAGAGGGAAACAAACAAGTTTAAGCTATATTTCTCATTTGTAATACGACTGAGATAGAGTTTGTAGACTGATAACTAGTGATACATACTTTTTTAGTCGTCCATGAATATTTTATCATTTGGTTTGATCTTTGAGAGAATTAGAAAGTCCAACACTTTTAAGACCAGTCTTTAATTTCTTCTTGTTCACTTCTATCCAATTACTTTTCTCAGATGATCTTTTAAGGGTTGTAGATGGTGACCAGTCCATACCTTCTGGAATTGTAATAATGTTTTTGTTTTGGATGAAAGAGACATCTTCTCCAATAGCATTGAAAGATTTTACTTCATTTTGATAGAAAATTTTGATTTTGGCTAGGTAGACAAACTGCGCCTTGATTTTGGCTAGGTAGACAAACTGCGCCTTGATTTTATTTTGTTTTAACAGCTTTATCAGTGGCGAGGAGTTTTTTCTCACTTTCAGTATTCTCGTGGAATAGTCATTGTCGAACCTTATTTGATTTCCTTTGAATGATGAGGGACTTTCTCCAAGCTGTTTTTAGTATACGTTCTTTAACCAGGAAAGAAAGGAACTTCACAACTATGGATCTTGGTGAAGCATTTGAAGAAGGAATAGGTTTCCCAATGGCTCTGTGTGCTCTTTCTATCCCATAGGACATCCCTTCCTTTAAGTCTAAAAAAATCAGGTAACCAGGAATTTTAAAAAGAGGTAATATCTTCTTCTGCTTTTTTCAGGGAGACCAAAAATTCTAATATTTGTTCTTTCTCTCTTTTCAGCATCATCCACTTTATCAGCCAGTTATTTTGTTGCAGAATTAGCTCACAGTGAGATTCATTTTCTTTGAGTCTTCCATCTATATCACTCGGTGAGGTTTCAATGTCCAGGATTTTTGTTTGTTGCTGCTGGAGGATCTCTTTCAAAACATCAGTTTGTTGTTGACAGTTTAACTTTAAACTTTCCAAGTTATCGGTGAATCTATCCATCTTTAAGGATAATTCTTGTAGAGTGGTAGCTATAGACTGGGTCTCTTTTTTCAGTGAGGAATCAGAATGTGAGGATTTTGAATCGCTCGTCTCTGTTCAGCTAGATAATCATCAATTTTGACAGGATTTATTTTAAGAAAATGCTCCAAAGTTGGATATCTAGTAGATTAAATGTTCAACAGTTTGTACAAATTTTAAAGAGCAGATAATAGAATTTTCCTGTTTCTTAGTAACTAATGTGGAGCTCAAGAAAAACGCCGTTACCAGTTGGCCACCCAGGCTCTGCCCCCAGTACTGTTATATTATTGACAATGGGATGGGTAAAGCTAGGCTATAGCCACATGGGGTAGGTTAATTTTGAGCACAAAAGGGGAAACTGGCAAAGCTTAAAATGTTCTGTAAGGGTACCTAGCCTTACCTATGAACCTATAAAAAGGAGGGGGAAATTAAGACTATCTGGGACACCTCTGTCTTTGTCACAAATTCAAGATAAAGTTCAAAGTGTTAACAGCTTCCAAGGATAGCACTCCCTTTTCAACAAAGGACTGATGAAGACAAAGGCTCAAATGGTGCAGTACAGAAACCCAGAGGTAAGGGGAGTACAGTGTGATGAAAAAAAAAAAGGAAAGAGCATTATCTACAATGAGACAGAGAAATAGGCAAATGGAACCTATGTAAAATAATCCGAAGGCAGTGGGCAGTTATTAAAGAATCTGAAGGCAGCAGGCAGTTATTAAAGAATCCAAAAGCAGCAAGCACTTATTTAAGAATCTGATGGCAGCAGGCAGTTATTCAGCCAAAAGTTGTAGAAAGCCATATAATAGATAGCTGCCCCAAAATAAATTAGCTGAAATTTTTTTGAAAAGAACAGGAGTAATACTGGAGTTGTGTCACAGGCATGATAGGATGATGGTACAGCAGGCATTGAGTGCAAACAAAACTCTTATCAATCAAGAAAAATTAAATGACCTGAAGTATAGCATTCTCCCCTAGTGAACCAGACAGTCTACAGGGTGTACAAACTCAAGCCAAGATCAGGTCAGACAGCAAAGATTTAATTGCCATAAATCATCTTCCAGTGGAATTAGAATGAAAATTCCTAAACAAGGTTGCCTTGTCTGGAAAGCAGAGAAGCAGGAAAGAGCCTTCTGCTACAAAGGAAGCATTAATTACAAGACTATGGAATGTATGGGAGTGCAGAGGTGGAACCAAACAGGTATGACCTAAATTATTTAGCCAAAGATGCTACTGTTGGTATGGAAAGATTGAATGATATAAGCAACAAAAAAATGTGCTGCAGATGGTGAAAAAAGCATGCCATCATAAAACGGGGGAGGCAAATTGCTATAGAGTTACCAGCAGAAACAGAGTGATGTAGATCCCAAACGCTATATCCACCAGTCTACATTCCCTATTAGGATGTTTTAGATTCTGTTGAAGCAGGACAAGAGAAGAGTCTTACAGGCTATCACAAAAAAGCAATCTCTGAAACTGAAAGGAAAAGGTCTACATGGATAGGAAACCATTGCTGTAGGCATAAAAGTAGACTGGAGTCCATGAGGGCAGGATTGACTATTTTGGCACAAAGACCATGGTTACTGAATCTACAGCTGCCGATGCAAGGACAAATTAACAGGGTGAGACAGTAGTCTTGTGTCCAGCTGCAGTGAATGAAAACAGACCTTTTTTTCTAGCTGTGAACAATACCAGATTGTCAGAATAGCAGTTAAGGATGGAGGAGGGTAGTTTGCTCTCAAATTACTGAGGTAAAACAAGAATAATATTTAGAAGTAGAGAGGTACATGACCACTAGGAGGAACTGACAGTGATACCTTTGAGGACATGCTACTGAACTCCAAGAATCATTCAAGTAAAAAATGGGTAGAAGCAAGCACCCATGAAAGGAATGCAAGTACAAAATTATACTACCATACAAATTATTGCACTACTTTGTAAGAATAGATGGGCCCTGCTTCATTCAGGACAAGGAGGATAAGAGCTCTTTGGCAAATTTAATATGTTAGGAACACTTAAACGCCCTTAAGAGGTCATTTACATACATCCACCATGGGCTGGGGTTTTTTTTGTTTGCTGCTGTTTTTTTTTGGCTTTTTTGTGGGAGTGTTCTATTCTATGTCTTGATTATTAAGAACAGGTGGGCATGACTCTGTTCTGCCTGTCTATAGAATACATCCATTCTCCACATGGGGCAGGAAGGAGGAAGATCTTTTGAAAATCTGTACAACGTCAGGCTACAGGCCCTGGACAAAAACTATGGAGGGACCCACAGAGGGTCACAAGTTACATGCAATGTAGCAAACCCTGTGAAAAATGCCAGAACATGGATAAAAAGCAGCTGGCACAAAGATTACCTACTTACAAAACAGATCTATCTTCCCTACAAAAGAAGATGGTGAGATTTTGGACAGCCTAAGAGAATGATGAGCTACAGACCTTGGGAAAAATCTAAGTAAGGACATCTGAATGCAGATTAGCATGGGAGGGTCACATGATCCAAGTAAAGCCACAGACTTTGGAAATGTATGCAGTAATACGCGCAAGTTTAGTACATAAATTGCTCACACTCCACCCTGAAAGAGGGGTCAGTATAGATCCAGATGGTTTAAGACAGACAGGAAACCAAGTCACCACTCAGTTTCATTAACTATCGAGATACAAGAGAGCTGAGAAAATCATTCAGAGAGAAATAAATACATTTTGCCAAATTACATACTGTATGTGTGTGAATTCACAGTTCAGGTGCTGGCATTGTGGACACACTAAAATAAGGGAAGAAGAAAAACTAGGACAGAACTTTATACAAGTTTTCAAGCTCCCCAAAACATACCCATAGTAACCCCGTTCAAAGATGAGAAAGTTCCTTACACTAATATAGAACAATCTCAGAGATAAGAAAAGGACTAATAATGCTGATCCCAAGTCAAAAAAAAACATTTTTTTGAGGTTTGGAATTGGGGGGTATCAGCTACAAATGACCACCCCACTGATCCTGAAGAGCTCAACTTCAAAAGGTCACCTCATCACCAAGAGCACCTGCTGCTGAACAGTGCAAGACCAAAAGGCTTCTTGCATCTACTAGCTCAACTCAGATGAACTCAGTGCAAACAGCCTGACTATGAAGTGGTGTTCAAAGAAAAAAAAAAGTTCCCTTTGCCAAGCAGCTCGACAATGAATCAACACTGAAGGTAGGCCTCTATATTCCAGGCACCGATCTCAAGATTAGGGAGACATTCGACCCTGGAATCAAGGGCAAAGCCTATGAGGAGACTGATGCTGAAGACCTAAATGTCAGTTATAATATGGACAGAACAGCTCAAGAAGGGTCCTACGCTTGATAGGAGGAAAATACATACCAAGTCCAGTCAGAATTTCCCGGTTAACAAATGCAAAATAAATAAATATGTGAACACTCATAAGACCTCAACTGACACTGAAGTCAGACTGGGTTGGTGAGACTATCCAAAGAGAAGTGTTCCAGTCTACTCAGAGCTGGGATAGAAGGTTAATACAAACAAGAACAGTCCAATTTCAACATGTACAGGTTTCCCTTGGTTGTTTGAAAAATGAAGCCTAATATGGCATTACCATAACTGACACTGGGTCCTGAACCAGGCTTGAGAGAGAGTCAAGTAGTGAACGAATTCCATTCAACTCAAAAACAAATACAGTGATGTACATACAAGCATCAATCTCCAAAGATTTAACAAGACTAAGGAGGCATTTCTTAAGAAAGAAAACCATTTAAAATAACAAAAACATTTTGTCTCAAACATTATAAAGGGGAGTCCAAGAACCAAATTAAGACAGGAATACAAGTGGTACCACAGAGTCTATGATGAGACTGAAGTATGGCCAAAGCTGACACTGAAGTTAGAAATGGGCTAGTGAGAGGGTCAAACAGCAAACAAGCTACTTACACACACAGAACAAAATAGAGGGAACCCACTGTAAATCATGCACAATTGAACACCATCTACCAGTTTAAGTATAACAAGACATTTATTAGAATAAAAGTCAGATATGGAAAAGTTTGCTGAACTCTAAACAAGCCAACTGAATCTATATCAGAGATAAAGAATACAGCTGGCACTCATGACCATCTTTCTCAATTCAGTGCCACTATTCTACCTGCTTCAAAGTCATGCTTGACTGTTACAAGTTGGTGTTCTCTCATGCAATCCATCTCTCTCTCTCTCTAATGGTCCTCCTCATTTCTTCTTGCTACCTTCTTTTCTCTCACAGATCTTCAGCAGATTGTCCAGACGAAGACATCTCAGTTCAAGGCTGAAGTAGTCTAGGATTGTATAGACAAAGTCGCTAAATTAAAATGGTTTGCCTTTTTCTACTGCTTTGGAATGACATGTTTTCATCCGGATTTGTTTATTACACGTTTGAAGTTGGTTTGGATTTTGGCTGAATAATCATTATTGGTTTTATTTGACCTTCTCTGCAGCTGGAGCTACTTTGGCTTCTGCACTGATGGTCTTCATCTGTCCCACAGTGAGCTTTCTACCATCCATCTCAGGCACTTCATCTCCATCACGTCTAGCTTCTTCATCTACTGTGCCCTCACTGCCCAGGTATCTATACCAAGTAGTACTGGTCACTCCACTGCTTTGTATACCTTACTTTTCAGCTTTTTTGGAATTAGTCTGCCACACACTATCCCCGACACTCTGTGCCAATAGGCTGCAGCCCCTGTGACCTCCTCATTCAGGCTTTCCTTCTCCTCACTCACCCCTTTCCAGATACTTGAAGCTGTTAACTTGTTCCACTATTTTCCCTTCTATCTTTTTCAGCTTAATTTTGACAGCTCCTATGTGCTGCCATTACAGCAGTCGTGTCTGTACTCAGTTATTCCATTCCCCCGTCATTTTCTAACATTGTTCAGGGTCTGCTTGACATTCCATATTGTCAGCATACAGCATCTTTGTTGATCTGTCCCCTCTGACATGTTTACTAATAAAGTCCATCAGCAGTAGGAGCAGCAGTGGGCTCAGAGGTGAACCCTGATGCACACCAGCTCCTACTGAGAACCCCTCTTAGTCAGAGTACTGTTCATAGTTTCAACGTTGAGTCCTTGTATAGAGTCTGCAGTAATACTATTGATGTTTTTGGTACTTCGAACCATAGCATGACTTTCCAAAACTAGGACAGCTGTGCTTAAAAAACACAAACACACAGTTATAGTAATATGCTGCAAAACAACAATAAAACATCACCTAAAGTATATTATACTCTGTGAGAGCAACTGATGTGTGCACAAAACAGATCAAGAGAAGATTCTTTTTTGAGTTCAGTGGCATGGGAAAGTTTTAGGTAGCGAGTTACTGGAGTCCTAGAGGTAGAGAAAGGTAGACCTAACATAAGCCCAGATCCCTACAATGGTGATTGGCAAGATCTCTCCATTCTGTCTTTACTATTAAGGTGTGATCTA
>NC_056730.1:61876854-61936854 GCF_019279795.1 Protopterus annectens | reverse complement strand
TTACTCATATGCAACACTCAGGACATAAAAAAAATGTGTAAATTGTTTTGACTTTTTGGCCCATTGCATATTAGGTTCATATGTAAATACCAGACTAGCTGCCCTTGCAGGCCATTTTAAGCCTCGCCAATTTCCTTTTGAGTGGTCCAGTTAACCCATCTTATTTGAGGTTAGTTTGGCCTTACCCATCCCATGATCATACCCTAATGTGAAAAACTGTGATCATACAACAGATAATTTCAAGGGACCCATGCATGGGCTAGAGCATTTAGGAGTTGTATCTGTCTATTAGTATGGGGGGCAGTCATGTGGTATTTTTTTTTTTTTTTTTTTTTTCCCATACATAGACCAAAGTTGCACTTGAATCTGGATAGGAATTATCTTTGATTTACGCAGATAGGGAGTCTGTTCCACAGCAGTGGTATCCCCTATGAGATGTACCTGTCCCTCCAAACCATTCTGTTTATGTTGCAGATGAGGTCTAGACACCTAGACTGAGTATTTTTGATGCATTGAAATTGCTTGATATGCAGTAAATCCATCAGTGACGGGTCATAGAATGGTTTGTATGGCAGAAACAAGTCACCTCTTAATATTCTGTAGGATACCAGTTTGGTTGTAATACAAAAACATAACTTCAAACCTCAGATTGGCCAGGCAAATGGCTTTGTGAAGTTGAATGGTTCTAAGGGGTTAAAACTTGGCAATCTTTAATAAATATTCAATTATTTAGGACAAAACCACTACTTTTAAGAGGTGATGGCTATTTCTTCTGTAACAATGGGTTACTTTGAGTTCAGTGGCATTCACATAACCCTTTGTCATGGTTCTCTAGTCTGAAAAAGCAATTCTTGTGTTTTTATTTAAAAAAAGATTCTTCAAATGCTCACCAATGGTTACCTAGTTATCTTGTGCCAGCAGACACCAGCATTTGAAGAAAAACAGCAATTTTGGTAAGAGGCAAAATGGCAGCACAGCAGAAAGGTTGCCAACAACTTTATTGTTCATCACAAACATTACACCAACTGCCACTACTGAGCAGCATTTCACTAGAATCAAAGATGCTTCCAGGCAACTTAATTCCTGTCCCTGATCATCATTTTTTTTGTTTCGTGTTTCTTTCATGAGGTCAATTTATGTAAAGTCCATGGCAAGCGGTTGTATCTGTATTGTCAGGTCCCATCTAGAAAGCACTTTTGGCCTTTGAGAGCACCTTCAAAGTATGCTCCTTGGTAATAAGGGGGCTGGATGAGGGATTCTGGGAATTTGGATAGATGTTTTGTAGGGGTGGAGCTTGCCAATATATTAGCAAGGTCTGTCAGGTTGGATTAGGTGTTACATTTAGGATAATACCTGAGCACTGTTGGGAGCTGTTCCTTATTTTACTTCCACAGATAAAAGATGGGATATACTTATCCTAAGCTTCAGAATCTGGCTAAGTTCATGAGTGGCTTTACTAGTTCCAGTGGTATTTTTCAGTTCCCTCGTAATATTTGTATACTATCCTTGTTATGTGGAGTTTTGAATCTGCTGTATAATTTAAGGAGTTTTTTTTTTTTTAAAAGTTTACTTATGCTGGTCTGGATATAATCCTTAATGCATTACATGCAAGTGACAATGCAGGTGCATCTGCAGTTAACTCTTACTGACGCCACTAAGTTCATGTTTGCATCAGTAATTTCAAAACCATGCTATGTACAAATTTCATTTAAAGCTTACACAATGGGAAACTCAACTGCATTAATATTTGACCTCTGTCTAATTCAGGTAGATAGATATTACCTGTTGTTTTTATGATATTAATTTATATGGATGTAATTTTTACAATTTTCTAAATATTTGAAAAACCAAGTAAGAGAGACAGAACTCCTTAACCTCGTATAAAAGCTGTCAGCTAGATAAAGAAAACGTCGCTAACAGTATGTGTGTAACGTGAGTGGTCGCGGAGATATTGCAAATGGTAAAGTTATTGTTAATGTAGGGTAGGTTATTGCATATCGCATCCTTTCTTGTCGAGCGCTAAGCTTTTAAGTTATTATTATTATTATTATTACACGGATATACAATCTGGATGGTAGCTAAGGCTTTACTCCTTAAGTAACATATAAAGAAACAGTATATACAGCACAATGGACAAAAACACGCTGCTTACAAGAAAAACTTTTTCCGAATAAGCTCCATTTGTTATTGCTTTTCAGCATTTTAAGCAACTGCAGAAGTCTTTGCAGATTGGGGTTGCAAATAAATAGTCTAGCCTCTTACAATCTGAATTTTATAGACAGTATTTCGTACAGATTCTCAATTATTCCAGCAGATGAACGGTTTGTTATTAAGGATGTTGGGGGTAGATCATGAGTGCCTTTAGAAGTCTGTTCTTACTATGCTCATTTGTTTTTATATGAGAAGACTATTAGACTTGTAATTGGAAACCTCTTACCTTCCTTAATGAAGATTAAAAATTAAACGATTGTCTACTACAAAGATGTAGTACTGCCAGTTATTTGCCTTCACCAAGTTCAGGAAATGATTATGAAAAATTAGATCTTTAGAAATGAATTATCAGGGAAACAAAGGCTTAAAATATGTTATCCATCGAAACAAAAACGGGATTAAAGGCTATAGCAATTCTAAACTTGCATGCCCACCCTTAATGACTGATTTATTTTATTTGCAAGCATTAATGGTTTCTGTTACAAGACATTTTCACTTAAGATTTTGATAATAATTCTGAGAAAGCAATTCCCAACTTTCATCCCCGAAGCATTTTTTCCTTCAGCAAACAACGGCCTTGGAATCTATAGTAATAATTCAATAATGACTAAAATATTTTTAAAAACTCAGTTATTGTTTTCAAATGTGCATGCTCCTGAACGCTCAGTGTAACTTGTAAACTAGTAACAGTTGATCTAAATTTTAAAATATTTGTAAACTTCACAAAGCAGTAACATACAGAATAAACTTTAATGCATAAACAGTTAACTGGTAAGGGGGGTTGGTGTAATGGTTAAGGTGTTTACCTTAGAAGCACAAGGTGCAGGGTTTGATACTCTCATGGGGTAACTGGCTAGGCTTAAAATGGCCCGAGGGCAGTTAGCCTAGTACTAAGCTATGAACCTATGAACAGATCTTTACATTTGCAGAATAAAGAAACTGTCAGACATGTACCTTAAAAAGTGTGCACCTGGCATTCTTATCTGACCAGGTTATAATTCAGCTGCTCTGTGCTATCACCTAATATAAACATATCTTTGGGTGAGCTTATTTCTAGCTGAGAGAATAGACAGAAGAAGCAGAAAAAAAGAGATAGATATCTACCTGAGAAGGATGCTTCTTAAAAATGCAAGTAGAAAAAAAAATAACATAATAGTCAAGTCCATCCACACATAAAGCAAACTTGAACTAACTCCGAAACTGGCCATTAATACTGCTGTTTTAAAAATTTCATGTCTATTTCCATACACATTTATGTTATGAACTACCTTCATTCATGAGCAGCTTGAGAAGAAAAGTTCAGCAGTATTTTAATGATAAATTCCCTAAACGTCTCCTGCAAGCAAAACTTTAGAAGCATTTGTCGTGAAAGCTAGATGCCCACAGTACCTTTTGCAATAAAATGATCATCCTCAACATAAACCCTTCTAGTGGAATTACAAAAGGTATGGCCACTCATAAAAAACATGCCCAAATGTAATTCCAATTCTAAGCAAAAGCTGATATAAGCTTTTAAGGAGATTATAAATCATTTTTTTAAACAAGATTACAAGCATAAGCGTAGGTCACAGCAGTAGAAAATAACTTCATTAGCATATCTTAACTCAAGATATTCCAGAGACTCATACTGCCCCCTCCAACACACACACTTGCTAGCATAAGGCACATTTCTCTTATCACCATACAAGTGCAGTAAAATACTGCTATCAAACAACAGGGTGGGGTGGGGGTGGGAGGCTTCCTCCTATCCATCTGCTCTGTTCTCTAAAGTATTCACATAAGGACCTTAACACTCAGATACAGACCCTTCTGTATGGATAACCGATTTCTCTGTTATCTTCAAGCCTGCAACATTTCCAAGTTCCTTCACAGGTTACCGTGGTAGTGACATGTCCCTCATTATCCTGAAAAAGGGGAGCTAACCAAACAGGTTGTGATATGGGAAGCTCTTCTGCCCGCCATACACCATAAGGTCAGCCTGTAATTTTCACTAACCTGCCGTCTTCTTCTTCTTCTTCTTTCGGCTTTTTCCCGGTTAGGGGTCGCCACAGCGGATCACCTTGTCCGCACATTAATTGGCAGTGGAGTTTTACGGTGTCGAGTTGCCAGCCCGGCGCCCAACCTTCCACAGAAGGCACACTCACACGCACACCTAGGGCCAATTTAGAGTATCCAATCCACCTGCAGCATGTCTTTGGGATGTGGGAGGAAACCGGAGCACCCGGAGGAAACCCACGCGACCACAGGGAGGACATGCAGACTCCGCACAGAAGGCACCCCAGCCGAGGATCGAACCGGAGAACCTCTTGCTGTGAGGCGGCAATGCTAACCACTGCACCACCGTGGGAACCTGCCGTATTATTCAGAAATGTTTCAAATAATTTTTGAAATGTGGCAGTTATTTTTAAAAATATTTATGCAAGTAGCGCACTATATCACCTGTTTTTGGAACTTTAATGTTTTGTTTGCTCTGTTATCATTGTACAGAATATTGTGAAAACTATGATGGAAGTGAGGGTAAAATAAAAATAACTAAACAAAACAAACCTGCATGTATAAATGTATAATTGTTTTACAACAGTGGCCACATCTATTGTTCGGACATGATAGGTTTAAAACAGAACTTTGTGGATACGATCAGTCCTATTCAAAGCCCACCTAAATTAAAAGAATCAATTTAACAAACACACATGCATCCAGTTCTGGTACTGTTTAAGTATAGGTACAACTGCTTGCCATGGACTTTATATAAATCAACCTCATGAAAGAAACACTAACAGTAGCGTAGCTAGGATGGGTTGAGAGGGGTAACTGCCCAGACCTAAAGTGTTTGGGGGTATAATCAGCCAATCCCGATCGCTTTTTAATGCGATACCGACTTCTGCATTTGTAGTCTAGCCTGAGCACTGAAGAGCTCCATGTGTGGTCTAAACTGTAGCAAACTGCTATTTACATTGTAACAAGTGGTCTGCTACAATGTTCTCTTTTTCAACTAAAATCAAAGTGCTGCAGTGATCTGTACAAGCAGGGTATAAACTGCAGCTACTGTTTGCTACATATAGCAAGCAGTGAATTTAAAAATCAGATTTTTTTAAGATAAAACATGAGCACAGTGGCACTCTGTGCAGGCAGGGTATGAACTGTAGCAAACAGTGTGCAACAGTTTAAAAGACAACTTTTTTTTTAATAAAATACGTTGAAGGAGAGTTGGAGGCAGGGAATAGAAATGGGACCTGAATGGCTGGGGGGGGGGGGGGCTTGTCATGCAGTTAGACACCTGTTTGGTGTGCCAAATGAAGGAATGTACTTTTTTCACACTTTAATGGAAGAGCTGGGGGGCGGGGTGTAGATCTGTTGGCAACAATCCAATCTTTGAGATCTGCTTGTTAATGTGAAGACTTGAAGGGGTGCCATGCTAGTACATAGTACTGATCAAGGGTGCTAGTTGAACCAGCTATGCTCCTGACTGAAAATATGCACTTTATGTTAGAAAAAGTACAGTTTTGTATCTACCATAAATGTAGATGTTCGAAGATCCACATTGCTGCAGTCCTTACACTTGGGTAGTCCGCTGTCCTCGGTCGGCCCGAATATCAAAGTATAAGGCTGACGTCGGTCAAGGCGCATTTAACTGACATCAGGACGTCAGGGTACAAATGCGCATGACCGACGTCATATCCTCAGTCTTTTCTTGCCCCAGATGTCAGAAGACCCTAAAAATAAAGGTCAAAACCAAAAGACAGCAAACAAACAACCAACCATCCTAGCACTAAAAATATGTACAATATATACAATATACACCATATTGACAACCCAACCCACACAACCGCCTCTAACTACAGAGGGAAGGAGGGAGTAAATTGGACTGCAGCAATGTGGATCTTGAACATCTACATTTATGGTAGGTACAAAACTGTACTATGTTCTTCATCTCACATTGCTGCAGTCCTTACACTTGGGTAGAATCCCAAAGCAGAGGTAAGGGAGGATGGCCAAACTATAAGGAAGCAGGAGCTGCCAAAATGCCCTGCAAAACAGCAGTGGCAAAACCAGCCCTGGATTTAGAGTAAAGTGGTAGGTGATAATGCCTAGAGAAAGTATGCACTGAACTCCAAGTAGCTGCCTCCAAAATATCCTTAGTTGCCACCCCTCAAAAAGCTGTCGAAGTGGCAGTAGCCCTAGTGGAATGAGGCCTAATCCCAGCTGGAATCTCCTTGCCATGATGGGAATAACAGAAAGCAATGCAAAACCCAATCCACTTAGAAATAGTTTGTTTTGACACAGGCTTGCCCTGAGAACTCAAAGCAAAAGAAACAAATAACTGCTGAGACTGCCTGAACCCTTTAGTTCTGTCCAAATAATATCGCAACTGCCTGTGTACATCTAAAGTGTGCAAAATCTTTTCCCCTTTATTTTGGGGATTTGCATAAAAAGTAGGCAAATGAATAGTTTGGTTTAAAGCCACACTAGAAACCACTTTAGGCATAAAGGAAGGATTAGTACGTAAAGATACCCTATCCTTATGGAAAATTAAGAAAGGCTCAACCGCCATAAGGGCCTGCAACTCAGAAACCCTTCTTGCAGAGGTAATAGCCAACAAAAAGCAGTCTTCCATGATAAAAACTTTAATTCAGTAGTAGCTGCAGGCTCAAAAGGTTGTAGAGTGAGTTTCTCCAACACAAAATTGAGATCCCAAGCAGGAGTAGGAGCTCTTCGTGGGGGTCTTATATTCTTTGCCCCTCTAAGAAATTGCTTGAACAAAGGATGAGAAAACAATGGTGGGTCACAATCATAGTGAGACGAAATTGCTGCAGCATGAACCTTAATAGAAGAGAAGGACAAACCTTTGTCCAGTAACTCAGTAAGATATTGAAGAGCCACACTTAAATTAGGCTCAGAAACATCAAAATCCTTTGCTGCACTCCAAAATAAAAATCTCTTCCATTTATCTGCGTCCACTTTCCTTGTACTAGGCCTTCTAGCTTCCAAAATAACATTCAAAACTTGCTGTGGAAGTGGAGGCCCACTATGGTTCAAAACAGAATATGCCAGGCTGTTAGGTGCAGAGAGTGAAGCTTGACATTGAGCAAATGACTGTCCTCCTGAGACAACAGGTGTGGAATCGAAGGCAAAGGCCATGGAGGCTTCCATACCAGGCTTCTCAGTAATGGGTACCAATGCTGTCGAGGCCAATCTGGAGCTATCAAAATCATCCTTGGCTTGTCTTGTCTGGCCTTTAGAAGTACCTTTGGGAGGAGAGGCAGAGGCGGAAAGGCATACACATGAAGATTGCTCCAATTGAAAGAAAGAGCATCCATTTTCCAAGCTGTGGGATGAAACCTTTTTGTGCAAAACTTTGGCAGCTGGTGGTTTAGTGGAGAAGCGAACAGATCTATGTCTGGAGTTCCCCATGACACTGTCAATTTCTGAAATACATGAGGATCCAATTTCCACTCGTGGGGATCCATAATTTGTCTGCTCAACACATCTGCTAAGGAGTTCTGTGCTCCCGGCAGAAACCTTGCCTGAAGATTTAGCTGTAAACTGAGAGCAGTTTCCCACAAAATCATTGCTTGCCTGCATAGAGGATAAGAATGTGTTCCGCCTTGCTTGTTGATGTACCACATGACAGTTGTGTTGTCTGTTAGAATCAACACCTGCCCTGGAAGAAGTAAATCCTTGAAAGCTATTAATGCAAACTGGACTGCTAACATCTCTTTCAAGTTGATATGTAGATGATGTAGTCTGGCAGGCCACTTGTCTTGTATCCACTTTCCATTCAGATGAGCTCCCCAAGCTTTGTCTGAGGCATCTGTCGTTAGAATCTGACTCGCCTCTGGCCGGGTCACAGAGAGTCCCTTGTTTAGGTGACATTCCTGAGCCCACCACAACAATTCCTTTTGAATGCAAGGTATTATTTGAATGACAGTGTCCAAATCCTGGCAGTGCTGTGTCCATACATTTTGAGATACCATTGTAGCTTCCTCATATGCAGTTTGGCATTGGGAAGCACCAGAATACAAGATGCCATGAACCCCAAGGCTTGAAGGACTGTCCTTGCAGTCAGCCTGGACTGATGAGACAACTGATGAAAGTAAAGGGAAAGATTCTTTTGTTTGTCCGGGGTCAAAAGGCCATCTGGGATGCTGTATTCAGTCTCACACCCAGAAAGCACATGTCCTGAGAGGGTACTAGACTGGACTTTATTTCGTTCACAGAATACCCCAGGCATCTTAGCACTGCTATCACATAATCCAAATGATGAAGAAGCTCGTCCCTTCCTTGAGCCAGAATCAGGCAATCGTCCAAATAAGGATAGATCTGTATTCCTTTTAACCTGAGGAAAGCTATCACTGGAGCCAGAACTTTCGTGAACACTCTGGGCGCAGTAGATAAGCCAAAGGGCAATGCAGAGAACTGATAATGAGAAGTCCCAGCTCGAAAACGCAGATACTTCCTGCAACTCAGTCTGATAGGAACATGAAGATAAGCCTCCTTGAGATCCAAAGTTACCATCCAATGATCTTTGCCCAGCAGCGGTAAAAGCTGCTGTAACGTCAACATTTTGAACTTGGGAATGTCCAGATAAGTGTTGAGGATAGATAAGTCCAAAATTGGTCTCCACGTGTTCCCTTTCTTTGGTACTAGGAACAGGCGAGAATAAAATCCTAGGCCCACTTCTGGCATAGGGACCGGCTGTATGGCCCCTATTTGGAGTAACAGAGAAATTTGCTTGTGAGCCTCTATTCTTTGTTGAGGAGGAACGTCTGGCATGCCTTTGAAAGGAGGCAAGGTAAGGAAATAAAACCTGTAACCGTGGTGAATGATATCCAATACCCATCTGTCTTGGGTAATTAAACTCCAATTTTCTTTGAAAAGTGCCAACCTTCCTCCCAAAGGTGCTGCCAGACGAGAAGGCTCTGGCAGCTGAAAAGGTAGGTCATTGGGTCTGTTTACGAAAGGACTGACCCCTGCCCTCACCCGAAGACTGTGCAGGAGAACTCCCTGTTCTAGGCCTGAAAGAGCCCTGAGCTCTGCCCCTACCACGTCTAGATCTACCCCTAGACTGGGAATCATAAGAAGGATACGTCCACCCCTTAGTAGGCCAATTTCTACTAAACTTTGGAGGCTGAACCTGCAAAAAATCTTTAACAGTCTGCATAGACTTAGCCTTGTCTTCCATTTTCTTTAAAACTGCCTCAACAGGGAACCAAACAACACATCAGATTGTAAAGGAGCATCTAAAATCCTCGTTTTAACATGGTCAGATAAATTCTGATCCCTCAGCCAGGCGTGCCTGCGAAGAACTGACCCAGTGGCAGCCACCCTAGATGAGGCCTGTACAGCATCAAAACCACATTGCAAAGAATGCTTACCCACCTGTTCAGAAACATGTACTAAATCTTGTAACTCTTTACAATCAATACCTTCCGCCAGAGCATCAACCTTAGACTTCAATTGTGAAAGGAGATAGTTTTGGTATTTCAACATGTGAAACTGGCAATTCAAAGCCCTCATAGCTAGAGTGGAAGAAGTATAAACTTTCTTTCCCCGTCTATCCAAGGCCCTGGCCTCTTTATCTGTAGGAACCGGATTCTTGACAACAGAAGCCTTAACACCTTTAGGCCCCTGACTAACAGTTTCTGGGTCTGCCCTAGGACTCTTAAAAGATACTTATGAGCTTCAGGCACCCTGTAATACCTATCCGGTTTAACAGGAGCAGGAGGCAAAGAATCAGGATTAAGAGAAGCCTCTGTAAAAACATCTTCCACTACATCCAAAACAGGAGGTATAGCCAAAGGCCTATGCTGGGGTAAAAACAAAAATTCCCTAAGCCTTTTCCTGGAATCAGAGAAGTCCTGACCTTCCCACTTAAAATGCTCCCTCATGGAATGAAGAGTTTCTGAAAAAGAAAAATCCTCAGGAGGAGAAGCAGAAGGAGTAGAATCATCCATATCAGAATCAGAATAAGGAGAATACTCCTGCAAGTCTTCAGCCGAAGACTCTGAAACATCCGAAGCCTGCTCAAAACTCCCTAGCTCAGGCTCCACCCTAGGTCTCTTATCAGGAGGGGGCAAAGAACCCATAATCAAAGTAATCAAATCTTCTGCCATTTTAAGCATATGCTTCTTGGGCACAGTTCCTGAAGAACTAGGGGTGACACCAACTGAAGCTAAACCTGGCCTGCGTCTGGGAGAAGCCTTGGAAACAGAAGGAGAGGGCCTAACCACCCTAGGAAGGGAGGGGAGTATAGTAACCTGAGAAGCCCCATCAGCCTGACCTGCCTCCTGAGAGGCCACATCCTGCAATATCAAAGTCTCTCCCTGGGATCCCAAAGAAACCTCCGGTGGAACCACCGGCTCCACCGACACCTCCAAAGAACTGGCGTCCGGTACGGACGGTTCTTCTAGCCTAGGCTTAACTGCTTTGTCCTTGCGCTTCTTCGAAGAAGCGGGCGTCGGAGCATCCGACGGCATTTTATAATTGCACCGCTTCCCGAAGACTAACCTGGCACAATCTAACCTTCTCTCTATAGTGCGCTTATTGAATCTAGCACAAGAGCGACACCCAACAACGTCGTGCTCAGGCCCTAAACAAGGAATACACAAAGTATGATAGTCTCTATGCGGTATCTGTTTCCCACAAGAAATACAATTATTCACTTTTTCTGACATCCGGTAAACCACTGAGGCAAGAAAAAACTAAAATATTCCCCAACGGGGTACTTAGCCAACTTTGACTCGGTCTGAAACTCCGAAATCGAAAAATTTCAGAACGCCAACCGGCACTTGCAATGCTGCTTCTGCATCGGACCATGCGGCAAAAAAGACTGAGGATATGACGTTGGTCATGCGCATTTGTACCCTGATGTCCTGATGTCAGTTAAATGCGCCTTGACCGACGTCAGCCTTATAACTTTGATATTCGGGCCGACCGAGGACAGCGGACTACCCAAGTGGAAGGACTGCAGCAATGTGAGATGAAGAACATCTGCAGAACAGGGTCACAACATGCTATAAAAACAGTCTGGCATGTTACACTAGAGTTAATGTTCCTTTAGCAGAGAAGATGCACTCATTAGGATTGCTCTAATATTTCACGCTATAAATCTCAAAACCAAAGCCAGATCCTGGTCAGATATGGCCCTAGGAAGAATAATGGCCCAAGGGTCGACGAGCCATACCAACATCCCATTGTGGGCTGCCTCTCCCTAACTACCATAAAGCACTGTTCAAACCTGTCTGTGCACAAGTTTTTCTTTACTTTTACAGTGATCACAGAGATTTGTATTTAATTTAAAATGTTTATTTCAAAATTTATAGCAAAAATATTGTCACTTGCTAAACAAAACAAAACTTCTCATTAAAAACAGTTTTAGCACCAGCAACAGTAAACATATTTTCTCCTGAAACTCATTTATTGAAAATGTATTTACTAGCCATTTGACTAAAAGATGTTCCGGGATTCATAGTCGAACAGGATATAGTAAAGACCTAACTAGCTGCTACATGAAATGTACGATTCAGATAATGGGTAACAAACAGGCTGGAATAGCTCACATGACAAAATCCCTTTTCATGGGCTTTACTGATTAAGTGACATGCCAGGGTTACATAGCAGACAAACAAAGGCTGAGGGAATTACATCATGCACTACAGGGGAAAAAAACACCACATTAAAAGCTCATAGCACTATTCACCTGCATTATCTATCAAACTATCAAAGCTGTAAACCAACACAGTGCAGTTCATACCCATATGCCTGCAAAAATACATGCATTAAACAAAACTTTTATTCAGAGTGAAAATACTAATGTTAAAGTTATACACTTTGTATTGTGCAATTAATTCACAACAAAATAATATGTACGGTCAACAGTCAACCAAACAAGAGACCAAGGAACATGGCTCATGTGATGGGGTTCCTGTTTGCTACAATTAATTCCTTCCTTTACAACATAACTATTTTGAAATGTAGTAACCAAGTAATTTTACACACACACACACACACACGATATGGCAATCAATTATAGTCTCTTGTTACACCTCAGGATGTTTGCTTGCAATCAAATGGATAATAACAAATAATATTACAGAAATGTCATCTCATTCTAGGAGAACCATATTGTGCAACTTACTGCAAGCCTCCAACATGTTAGCTGAAGAACTGGCAAGGCCGAACCAAAATCAGGAACTTCAAGAACAGATTTTTAATATTGCACTTGTATACCCTTGACCTTGCTAAAGCATTTGACACCATTCCCCATTCGGGTATTATTGATAAGCTCACCAGCCTGGGCATAAACCCTTACGTCACAAGATGGATCGCAAACTGTCTCTCAGACAGATCCCATAAAGTAAGAGTAGCAGGATCTATGTCCAAATCCAGACCAGTAATGAGTGGTGTACCTCAGGGCTCTGTCCTGGGGCCCCTCCTGTTTGGCATATACTTCTCGGATGTACAGGCATGCAGGGAAGGGCTGTGGCTGACTAAGTTTGCGGACGACTGCAAACTGGGTGCTATAATAGAGTCTCCGGCCGACATGGAGATCCTCCAGAAGGGCCTAAATGAGACTGATGCATGGTGTCAAAGCCATGGTTTCAAGCTAAATGCAAAAAAATGCGTAGTAATCCCCTTTGGAAAAAACAGAATACCTACAAACTACAACATAGGAGGTAATCCCCTGAAATCTGAAGAAGAAATAAGGGATCTAGGGACCCAAGTAGATAGCCAGCTTTCCTTTGATAACCATGTTGCCAAAGTGGTTAGAAAATCCTTCTATGTGACCCATCTGATCATGAAAGTGTTCGCATCAAGATGTAAGGGTGCCCCTCTAGTCTTCCCTCATCAGACCCATTATTGAGTACAATGCACCAATTGGAATGTACCTGGCTAGACATCTCCAGCAGCTGGAGAGACCACAGAAGTACCTAACCAAGAGAATTACTGGCCTCAAACAGTTGACCTATGCAGCACGATTGAAAAAGCTAAGACTGTTCTCTGTTGCATACCGCTTTCTCAGAGGCGATCTTTGTCTAATGTACAGAGCCATGTCCAACCCAGAATTGTTGAACATGCTCCATCTTAGCAAAACCAAATCTACTCAAGCTACACGCTCTAGGGATATAAACATCAACACAACAATGAATAGAACATGCTGGAGGGATAGATTCCCTTCACAGAGACTTCCCTTACTATGGAACAGGGTCCCGATCTACACAAGACAGAGCCCCTCACTATCACTCTTCAAGAGGAACCTTGACGAGTGGATGGGTAACAAAGTTCACACCGGGGATCACACCAACAGCACTACTAGATAGGGGCCAAGGGTACTAGCTGCTAGTACAAGGGTCTAGGGAACTACTAAAGGGGCGGTGAATACCGCACAATGTGGCTGGGCTAATATATGCCTTCGGGCAGATAGCTCAGTACCAACCTATGAACCTATACTTAGAAAGTTGCTAGAATGACATGTTTGTTTTAGCAAGCCTTTTCTGAAGGATACGAAACCTGAAACTCACGTTTGACACCATTTACTGATTATAGTCCGCATCAACCTTCCAGAAAATTATATCTCACAATATGAGGCAAATTCAGGTCCAGCTGTCCTCTGCACAAACACAAGCACATGTGACCATCAATTACAACAGTTTTATGACTGTGTGTACTTCAGATATCTGTTTGAGATCAAGTGAATTAATAATTACATACTTAATGGTCCAGAAATGCATCAGCAACCAACTGCAGTCCCCCCACTGCCCTGTCAATTTCTTTGCTAAAGAATCAAAGACAATAAAAAATCATCAGCCAGACAGCATATTATCAGTTGAGGCATGCAAGGTTGGAAGAGAAGACCTCAGAAAAAATATCTTCGATGTTGATTTATTTTAGAATGTTGCTAGAATAACAAGCTTTGTATTAACAAGTAGTTTTTGAAGGGTAGAAAGTATGAAGCTCATATACCTACCATTATTTACTGACTGCAGCAAACAATTTGTCAGAAAACTACATTTTTTTAAGATGAACAAAACAAAATACCTCCTGACTTCCTTACTCAAGATATCTGGAGAAAGCCAACAAATTATGGGCAAGGGAAGGAAGAACAAAACCAGGGAAAGTTCTTTAACGTTACTTTAATTCACTTAGAAAAAGTTAGCAGAGTATGAGGTTCTCCATTAGCATGGATTTTCAGAACAGTAATTATAAAACTTGAAACTCTAATGTCAGGGATAACTGACTGCAATCATCTGTCATTTACAAGACAATAAAAAAAAAACATGACAAGCGGGACAAAAATATAAGGCAAAATAGAAGTACATTTTAATAGCAAATTACAATAAAACAATATGAAACTGTAATGTCTGGCATTACTGACTGTAATCCTCAGTGAATTACCATGTCAAACAATTTAAGAGGAACAGGACAAAATTAACTGGGATGTTCTTAGAACAGTAACAACCCTGTAAATCTGTCTAGCATTACTGACAGACTGCAGTCATCAACCTTTTACCAGAAAAAGGAAGCATTTACCAAGGGACAGCACTCAGTAAGTATATGAGGCAAAATCAGGGACTCATACATTATACAAATTCTAGACAGCCGAGACATACAGGTTAATTCATTACATGACTGAAGGGTGCGAGTATCATGCAAGCCAAGCACAAAGTTATTAAAAATTCAAAGTACTGAAATATGGCAGCTGCATTAGCTATTTCAATGTTAGATGGAACCATCACCAGTGTTGTGGGACAATAGTTGACCATGGTGTAAAATAAAATACACGGGGCAGTCATGATTTTATTTTCATTAATTTCAGGAGATTGGATGCTACTCATACCTGCTGCTTATGACATACAAAAATAAAGAACTTAATACTGGCACATATAATTATGTTTATAGGTAGAGAAACTTTGCTGTGCAGATGTAAAAGCAACTCACATTCACAGCATTTAACTGCTTTAAAAAAAAGTGTTTATCCATATGTTGTACTGTCAGTCTTCTGGGGCAGCAGGCACTGGGGATAAGATGCAGTGTAGCACTGATCAAAATGATTGATTTTTTTGTTGCTAGCAATCGCCAAGGGTGAGTTACTTTCACTTTAAGTGCAGACAGAATTTCATGTATATTCTGTTGCATTGTCCTGCCAAGTCGGTCATGGGGGGGGCAGGTTACAGGTCTCCAAAACCAAAAGGAATGAGGTGGTTAAAATTTTGGAATGGAAATACAGAAGGAAGCATTAAGCCAAGTGTAATAAGACAATGAGCATATTGACTTGAAAGAAACATACCAACCAATTTTAGATGCAAGGAAAGTTTAAAAAAGGGGAAAATGCACATCTCCCTACCACCACTGTGGAAGAAGCCAAACAGCATTAATTCAGGTAAGCTGAATCATTCAAAGGGACAGGTGAAGAAATTCAGTTGTGTAAAATCCTTCCATAACAGTAGATGTCCTTTCCTTCACTGTTGCAGTGTTCCTTACAATTGAGATTCCCAGCCCCGGGCAGCCAGATGTCCAGCCAGTATACAAAAGCCTACTGTTAATTTAAGGTACGCTGTACATCCATTTGTGCTCCTCACATAGCATAGGGCATAAAGGTAACATCCAGACATACCAACCTCACACCTGATTGCACCAGTAGGAATGCCAGCCCAAGCAAAACCAAGAGGTAACCAGTACATCCAGAAGGGAAATGGACCAGGGGAAGCAGTGAACATTGCAGCAGTGAATAAAAGGACATCTACTGTTATGGCAAGATTTTAAAGAACTGTACTATGTCCTTCCATTCACTGATTGCAGTATTCCTTAAGATTGGGAGAGGGCCATAGCTCAAAAAGAAACGTGGGAGAACCCTCTAGGAAACCATGAAGGATGGCCCTAGCAAAACCAGCTTTAGCTCTGGAGATTGCATCGAACTTGTCTTGCCTGATAGTATCTATGCACAGAAGTCCAGGTAGCTGTTTCTAGACTTAATATCCAACCCCTTGAAAAAAAGCACCAAAAGAAGCCACAGCTCTAGTAGAATGAGCCTTTACAGAAGAAGGAAGGCTAAGAACCATGAAAAGTGCAACAAAAAGAAATAGCCTTTGAGATCCAAGAAGAAATAGTTTGCTTGGATACTGCTAAATGTAGGACCTAGTATAAAAAAAGAAAACTGATCAGATTTTGTAATAGATTTAGTCTTATCCACGTACACATGTAAAGTAACCAGCATCCTCTCACTGGCAGACTGTGGAGAGGAGAAAAAAGTAGGCAAAGGAATAGACTGATTAGGTGACAACTCATTAACAACCTTGGATATAAAAGAATTAGTATGCAAGGATACCAAAAAAGGACGACAATTCATAAGGGCTTGAAACTCAGACACTTGTCTGGCAGCAGTAAGGCCCAAAAAAAGAACAGTCTTCCAAGAGCAATGTTGCAAGGAAGCTAAAGCCACAGGCTCAAAAGGAGCCTGGGTCAACTTCTCCAAAACAAAATTAAGATCCCAGATAAGAGTAACAGGCTTCCTAGGAGGCCTAATATGAAGGACACCTTTAAGGAACTGTTTAGCTTCAAATCTAGGAGATAAAAGCAGAGATAGCAGATAACTGGACCTTAATAGAAGAATAGCCCAAACCAGCACTGAGCAAGTCACACAAAGAACAAAAGGAAAATCCACAGTAAATGGATCCAGGTTACAACAGAAACACAAACAGAAAACCTCTTCCATTTGGATAAGTAAATTTCTTTGTACTGGGTTTCTTGGCCTCCTGCAGGACCCTAAGCATGTCCTCAGAAAAAAGGCGTCTATGTGGAATCAAAATCCTATCACCCACACTGTCAGATGAAGAGTGGGACAGGTGGGGTTGGATGAGAGATCCCTTTTCTTGTGGGAGCAGGTCCACCCTGTGAACTAACTTGTGAGGATTGCCCTAGGCTAAATGCAGAAGTGGAGGGAACCAGTGCTGTCTTGTGAAAAGGGCGTCACCAACAAGATTTTGGGAGCATCCTATTGAATTTTGAACAGGACTTTTGGAATAAGAGCAAGGGGAGAGAATGCATAAAGAAACATTCCCTTCCAAGAAAAAAAGAAGGCATCCACCTTCCACACCAGAGGGCCTGGGACTCTGGCACAAATGAGAGGAAGTTGTCTGTTCAGAGGGGAGGCAAATAGATCTACTTGAGGAGTATCTCGCCGGTAGACAATATCTAGAAACACATCCCTGTGAAACATTCATTTGTGCGATTGAGTTAAAGACCTGCTCAGAGTGTCTCCCACCATGTTTTCACCCAAGAGAATGTAAGCTGCCTGAAGAGTCACTTGACAGTGGGCATCAAGATCCCATACCAGGAATGCCAACTGGCAAAGAAGCTAAGATGTTGTTCCCGTTTGTTTATATACCTCATCATTATGGTACTGTCTGTAAATATCTTGAGTCTCCTGGGAAGAAGACAGGATGAAAAGCCTGAAGAGCCAGAAGAGGTCTCGTCTCTGAGATTAATGTGCTCTTTCTGCTGAAGAGGCGACCACATCCCCTGTACCTTCAGAGAGCCAAAAACTGTTCCCCATCCCATGTCTGAAGTGTCTGTAAAGAGACAGCTGAGAAGTAAGAGGGCAATAAAAAGGGAGCCATGGATTTGGAGACAACTGCTGGATCCACTAGTAAAGTTCCTTCTTGAGACAACCAAGAAGAGGAACTACAAAGTCTAAGCGATATGCATGAAGAAGCAAAACCGACTTCAGGAACCACTGAAACTTTCATGTGGAGTTTGTCCAGAAGTATAGGGATGGTAGATGCCATGAAACCCAGAGCTCTCAAACACCTTGGCTGTAATGGAAGCCAGAGGAAGGAGCTTTTCAAAGGAGGAGATGAGAATTAATGCCTTGAGAGGTGGCAGGGATACCAGCAGAGGCACCGTCTGAATCTCGCAACCTGGAAGAACATGATCCTGAGAAGGAATCAGAAAAGACTTTTTGAAGTTTATTGTGAACCCCAGGCTCTGAAGAAGGGAAATGGCAAAATGAAGATAATGCAGCAGGATCCCCAAACAGGAGGCCTGAATAAGCAGATCATACAAGGAAGGAAATACTTGGATCCCCTGAAACCTGCAAAAAAGCAATCACAGGAGCAAAGCATCTGGTGAATACCCTTGGGGCAGCAGAAAGGCCAAAGGGCAAAGCAGAGAACTAAAAATGCCAGGAACCAGCAGAGAAATGCAAAACCTTCCTGAAAAGGAGATGGATTGAAACATGGAAAAAAGCATCCTTGAGATCCCGAGAAACCATATAAGCCTTAGGAAGCAAAAGAGGAATCAGAGTCTGAAGGGGCAGAATTCAGAAAAGTGTTTAGATGAGAAAAGTCTAGAACTGGTCTCAAAGTACCCCCTCTTTTCTGGGAACTAGAAACATTCTGGAGTATAACCCCCCTTCCCCCTTGGGACAAAGGCAACTCTTGAATAGTACCCTGAGTAAAAAGGTCTCAAAGTACCTCTGGGGGAAAAACGGAAGTTGTTCCAGAGGAGACTGAGGAATGCACATAAAAGGGGAAAGAGATTTACACACCATGAAATACCTCTGGTGAATAATGGACAGAAAGCAAGAATCCTAAGGCATCTGAAGCCAAACAGGAAGAGAGAGAGAGAAAGAGGAATGTGGCTGGGGAGAGATGGACAGTCAGGCAGCACCTGGTTTATCTGGAAAGGAAGACTGCTGACTCGTTGAAGACTGAGTAACCTTAGCAGGAAGAGTCTATTTGCCACTCTTTTTGCCATTAGTAGGTGGGTGACACTGCCTGTGAACAAAGGCAGGCTTATTAGGGTAGTTTCTTTGACATTTAGGAACAGGACAGAAATACATGTTTGAGTTCCTGTAAGGTCTCACCCTTAGGACCACTACGGGCAAACAATGAAAAAACATATAGTTTTAATCTTGCCATGATTTACTGCACCTCCAAAAGCTGCCTGCAGAAAAATAAGTCATTTGTCTTTTTGACTTCTCCCGCTTAGGGGTCACCACAGCAGAACTCCGGTCCACTAATGATTGGCAGTAGATATTTATGGTGCCAAGTTGCCAGCCCAACGCCCAACTTTCAACGATGCATGTTCATTCGCCCATGTCTTTCAAACAACACTCAACGCAGGGAGGATATGCAGACTCCATACAGAAGGCACTCCAGCTGAGAATCGAACAGGAAAACCTGTTGCTGTGAGGCAACAACGCTACCGCTGCACCACCACAGAAGTATTCTCCTGCAGCAAAATAAGTAATCATTCCTAATTTTATTTTTTTTTTTTACTCTTGTCTGACCTCATGGGGGCAGACATTGTGATTCCTTTGGAAAGCTAAATCTGTCTCAATGCACAGACTGTGAGAACAAATAGCCCTACCATTTTTTGTCAGACTAGACTTCTATTCACTTAGAATGGACCATCTGAAAAAAAATGCCAAGTTTGAGAGTCTGCAGCTCATGTGTCATTGACTGGTATGTGCTGAGTTTTAAAAATGTTGTTCCTATTGATGTTCTACACATTCTCTGAATGAAACTTGCAAAAGTGTCAACAAATTACTGAGATAAAAAAAGGCTTTTCACAAGGAGCAGTTTTGCAAGTTTCAATTCCTGGCCAAGTTACTCCTCCCATCTCCCCTCCTTCAGTGGGCTAGTCTCACATTTCCAGCTTGGATAGATTTGCACTGGGTGTGACGAGGGGGACAGGATTAGGAATAAGTATATTAGAGGGTCAGCCCAGGTTGGAAGGTTTGGAGACAAAGCCAGAGAGGCAAGATTACGTTGGTTTGGACATGTGCTGAGGAGGGATGCTGAGTATATTGGGAAAAAGATGCTAAGGATGAAGCTACCAGGTAACAGGAAAAGAGGAAGGCCTAAGATAAGGTTTATGGATGTGGTGAGAGAGGACATGCAGGTGGTTGGTGTGACAGAGCAAGATGCAGAGGACAGGAAGAAAGATAAAGAGGTGATCCGCTGTGGCGACCCCTAATGGGAAGAGCCGAAAGAAGATGATGATTATAGATTAAACTAGTCAGCTTTGCATGACAATAGACAGCAAAAAATCACAACCTGGTGCACCACTAAATCTGTTCCCTTGTATGTCTCTTCACTTCTGAATAGCATTTCCCAGGAATAATAATATATAATAATAAAAAAAAAAAAAAAAAAAGCACACACACCAGTCCAGAGTTTGGGCCAATCTCTCCATTTCTTAAAGTGCACAGTAAACATGCAGTTTATAATGCATTCTGGCTGCTGACATGGTTATCTTTGCATAGTTATTCTCTTATAGCATAACCTGAACTTATGGTATTCAATGCCAAGCTTTACAACAGTTCTCAGTTTCTTAACAATGACCTTCCAAGCCTCTGATGTGACCCAGTACTTTGCCAATATACTGTAAATACATAGATTAATACAAATATTTGTGCACATATGACATGTACAGTAATACACATATACCATCATTAAAACAAGATAAATGCAATATAAATCATATCAATATAGTTATGATTTCTAGTTTATGACCTTGTTGGTCTATGGAAACTTCTTTTTGAATTTATGTTCAAGCAATTGTATATTTGTTGTATATTATCTTGTTTCTCAATATTCTAACCACTGTAAGCTGCATCAATTGTAAAACTCTGATTTTACTCCTTTTATATTTTATATGCTCTTTGTAGAAAATAGCTATGTTTGTATAATTTATTTTTTATTATTTTTTATAATTGTTTACTATGTATCTGGAGCTTTTCTCCTCGGACCTCCACTGAAAACAGTCACCTTGTGTCCAGTCGGACTAACCTGATAAACAAATGGAAAATAAATAAATAAAACATACTAAGAAAATCAGTCAATATGCCAAGAAAAATCCAAAACTTAAGAAAAAAAAAACAGAAGGAAGGAAAATGTTTCCTTGATGCTGTCATGAAAATCCCACTCACTTATTCAGATATTATGGGCAAACATAGTCAGGCACACTGATGTCCCACTCACCAGGCTAAACACCAGGAGAAGGTTACTGCCAGCTGCCTATCAGGTGCCAGGAACCGCCACATAACCCCACACACTCAGGTCACTCCACAAGTACAAATATGACTCTGTCATTGTCTATGTTGGTGTGAATGACCCAAGATGTACCTACCTGGACTACATGAAGAGAGACATGAAAGAGCTCTCCGATCTTGTAACCCAGGCAGGTATGACCCTATCCATGAGTAGCATTCTGCCATCGCCTAGAATAAGGGCAAAATGACTGACTTTAACAACTGGCTAAGCTTCTGTTGTCATTCTAAGGGGATCCAGTATCTGTCTGCCTGGGACGACATGGTCGACAGACCACGATGCTTTGCCAGAGATGGCCTGCACTAGTCACCCCTGGGATTCCGGATACTGGCTATGGCTCTTGCCGCCCCTATAGTGCCTTTTTTAAGACAAGGTTCAAATGACAAATTCACCACCATAACAAGAACAAGCAAGCAAAAACTGAATGTAATGCTACTCAATGCTAGAAGTCTAAATCTCAAAATGCACCCACTTGAACTCCTTAAAATGGAGAACATCGATATCTGTGCAGTGACCGAGACCTGGTTCAAGGCTCCAGAGAGCACCCCTGCACTAACAGGCTATAACTCGTGCCACACTTTTCAGCCACGTAACCCGGACCGGAACATCAAAGGCAGAGGTGTGTCCATACTCATTAAGGATATCCACACCTCCAGGCTAATTGCCCAGCATAATGCATCTGAGGTTATCCAAGTGCAACTAACTCTGGGCAAAACTGCAATCCAAATTGTAGCTTGTTACAGATCCCCCACCATACCCCAGGATTCCCACTCCTCTTTTCTTGATATACTGGAAAATATTAGGGTTCAACCAAACACCCTAATAATTGGCGATTTCAACTACCCCACCATTAACTGGGAAAACTACTCATGTACCAACTCCTTCGCTCAATGCTTTCTGGAATTCATAAATTCCAGTGCCCTGATTAAACTTATCCACACCTCCACCAAGGGCAACAATATCCTAGACCTAGTCATTACCAACATGAGTGACTGGTGTTCCACACCTGAAGTCAACTCCTTGTTGGTCAGATCCAACCATAAGCTAATCACCCTAGATATCCACATCCCACCCCCACCCCCCATTAAGGAAACCATGGTAAAAAATTTCTCCAAAGCCAACTTCATGCTTCTTAAGACAGAAGTGGTGAACTTCATGACACCCATGCAGATGGACAATACAGTTACGACTGCTGAATCCTAAACAAATGCACTCTATAAGCACTTACACGAGTGCATGGATCGTGCTATTCCGAACAGAACCAAGAAGCTATCCTCCCAAAAAAGGAAGCCAATCTGGTGGTCCCCTGCCATAAACAAACTGTACAACAGAAGGAAGAAACTGTTGCAAGAGACAGTAAAATCCCATGAGTGGAGGAGCTCCCTGGTCAGCCTCAGTAAGAAGCTGAGATCCCTTATAGGAGCCTCCCAAGCTAGCTACGAAAACAAAATTGCCACTGATTCTAAGGACAGCCACAAAGCATTCTATATGTATGGCAAGAATCTCAATGGCAATACCCAGATCTGCTCTGAGTTACAGCACAACGGCACAAAAATTACAGAACCAACTGGTATTGCCAACATCCTGGCAGATAGGTGTAGTGCTAACTTTACACCCCCTTTCACCCCTGAAAGGGCACATATCTATACAGGAAGAATGCAGAGTCCCTGTAATCACAACTACACAGGTAAAAGCTGCACTCTCTAAAGCCAAAAACACAGCATCCATGGGACTGGACAACATCCCAGACTGCGTTTTACACGAATTTCAGAACAAACTGGCTCCCCACCTAAGCACCATGTACAATCATAGCCTCACATCAGGCTTTGTGCCCACTGAATGGTGCACAGCAACAGTTATCCCACTCCACAAAGGGGGAGCCACCACTGATCCCAGGAACTACTGCCCTATTAGTCTGACAAGCCTGGTCTGCAAGGCCATGGAACGTATCATTATGGAACTTCTAAACAAAGACAATGGTAACCTCCAAAGTCTGGACCCCACCCAGTTCGGGTTTGTGAAAGGCAGATCATGCCTCCTGAACCTAATCAATTTCTTTGAGGCAGTCACCAAAGCCATAGATGAGGGTAAGGTGGTTCACACAGCCTATCTTGACCTCGCCAAGGCTTTCAACACCATCCCCCACTCTGGAATTATAGCTAAACTCACTGAACTAGGTATAAATATCTACGTCACAAGATGGGTTACCAAATGGCGCACTGACAGAACCCACACTGTAAAAGTTGCAGACTCCAAATCTGACTTCAAACCAGTGACAAGCGGAGTACCACAGGGTTCAGTCCTGGGACCTCACCTGCTTGGTATCTACTTCTCTAAAGTACAGGCTAACACAGAAGGCCTCTGGCTAACAAAGATTGCAGATAACTACAAACTAGGAGCCATAGTTGAGTCCACAAATGATGTGGACATCCTACAGAAGGGGCTCACTGAGACAGATGCCTGGTGAGCTCAATGCCAAAAAGTGCATGGTCAACCCCTTTGGTAAAAACTCTGTACCCATGAACTACCACATAGGCAGCAGTCTACTTAACACCGAATGTGTGATGAGACCTTGGGACCCAGGTGGACAGTAGTCGCTCCTTTGATAATCACATCGCCACGGTAGTCAGGAAGTCCTTCTACATGGCACACCATCACAAAAGGGTTCTCATCTAGGCAAAAAAAGAGGTCATTGTCCCCCTCTACTTGACACTCATTACACCCCATTATAGAGTACAATGTCCCTTTTGGACAGTACCTCACAAGACATCTGCAGCAGCTGGAAAGGCCACAGATGTATAATAGATGCATCACACTGACCATCTCAAAAAACTCCAGCTTTACTCCATTGCATATCGCCTAATCAGAGATGATTTCTGCCTAACAAATAAAGCTAAAAGAAATCCCAATCCCTCTGAGCTACATGCTCTAGGGACCTAAACCTTGCCACCACAATAAACAGAACATGCTGGAGGGATAGATTCCTTTCCCAGAGACTACCCATACTCTGGAACAAGCTACCCATCTATGTCAAGCAAAGTTCCTCATTAGCACTCTAAGAAAAATCTTTTAATGGATGGGAAATAGGAAATATACCCTGGGAATCACTTCTGTGGCTCTGCTCAACAGTGGCACAGGAAAATAACTTTCTTGGGTGGCATAAGCCAGGGAACCTTTTTGGCTAGGCTTACTTAGGCCCTTGGGCCAATAGCATAGTACCTACCTATGAACCTATTATTAGACTAAATACAATATTATGTAGCATTGAAATGTGCTGACATTATAAGGGTGACAGTTCATTATGTACTCATAAAGCAAATGTCAGAGTGAAAATGTTTAATTAGTGGATAAAGAGGAGGAGAGGAAGAGAAGAAATAGTGAGAAAAAGTATGTTAGAAGTAATAATTAGGGTAGATATGGGAGGCAGGAGAAAAAATGAGTAAAAACAACATTACAAGTAAGAGAAAAGAAACCAAGGAAAAGAATAAATAACATGGACAACAAGATTTACTGTGTGTGTGTGTGTGTGTGTGTGTGTGTGTGTGTGTGTGTGTAAAAGAACTATAATGCAAATCTGCACTGATACCTGCTTGCTGCCCTGCTGAGGGGGACACTTGTGCAAGTGCAGTGGACTGACTCCAGTAGGAAGGGATGGCAGCATACCTCTCAACATCATAGAACAAGAAATCTGGACAAGGCCATAAATAATATGGGATAAAGGCCCAAAAATTGGGACAATTTATAAATATTGCACTTACAAACTTAGATAGTTTTGATAAACAGGGTTTGCATTAGAGTGAATTTTCTTTAAGGATATGAAGTCTGAAAATCAAAAGCCTGTCAATTTTCTGACTTCAGTGATCAATGATTTTCCAGTGATTTGACAGAAACCTGCAATTTTATGAAAAACAGACAAAAAATCTGAACTTTCTGCAAAAGTCTGTACTGTTGAGAGATATGGATGAGAGTCTTGAACCAACACCCATCAATCATTTTCATTTGTTTGCCAAAGCCATTACAGCAGTGTTTGACAGAGAGGTGGGAAAAGCCTTAAATTTGACTGGTATGTTTATTTATTTTATTTTACATTTGTTGACTGGGAGAGTCCAACTGGATTACAAGTCCATTTTCAGTGGAGGCCCGGGGAGAAAAGCTCCAAAAGAACAATTTTTTTTACAAAACATAGTTTTAAGGACAGACTTTTGACATACAATTTCCATACAAGAGACTCTGACATACATATTAACTAACAGATAGGACACATTCGTTCTCTTCAATATAATATTACATTTTAGAAGATATTCTTAAAATTTGGGATTCCTGTGATAGACTTACTATCAGAGTAAAAGCAGAGAGACGTAGAATAAGGCTCTGAGAGAGATGATGATGCTTGCTATAGCTGAGAAGGATAAATTAATTTACTATATGTCTTTTCCTGGTTTTATTGGAGAAGGATACCAAATTGATTTACTATATGTCTTCACCTGGTTTTAGTTGAGAAGGATAACAAATTGATTTACAACATGTCTTCTCCTGGTTTTAGTTGAGAAGGATAACAAATTGATTTACAATATGTCTTCTCCTGGTTTTAGTTGAGAAGGATACCAAACTGATTTACAATATGTCTTCTCCTGGTTTTAGTTGAGAAGGATAACAAATTGATTTACAATATGTCTTCTCCTGGTTTTAGTTGAGAAGGATACCAAACTGATTTACAATACGTCTTCTCCTGGTTTTAGTTGAGAAGGATAACAAATTGATTTACAATATGTCTTCTCCTGGTTTTAGTTAAGGATACCAAACTGGTATTCTCCTGGTTTTAGTTGCTTATGGAGAGCACAACATTGCTGGGGTAGTTTTCCCTAACTCCTGGAGAGATGGGATGAGCAGTAGATTAACAGTCCTAAGTGGGTACAGTACTATGATTGGTTGGCTTAGCAGAGTTACTCAGGTTAGGTGAAGTGTTCTAATGTGCCATTAGCCAGGGGGAATACAGGAGCACAGCCGATTATTCAAAAGGTGAGTTTTAACAAGTTTTTTTTAACTGTGATGGGGATTTGTTGTAAGTTATGTGGGCAGGAAGGGAGTTCCGGGTTTTTGCTATACAGTGGCTGTAGACAGACTTACCAGCTTCATTGTTATATTTGGTTACTTTGAGGAGGTTCTGTGTGCTAGACCTCAAGGGCCTGGTGGTTGTAAGGGTTGCAAAAGATTTTGTAGGGCTGGGGTGTTTTCAGAGTTGTGTATTATTTTGTGGGCTAGTGATAGTTGTTTGAGTTGAAGTAGCAGTGGTAGTTCTAGCCAATTGAGTTTTTTTAGGCATTCAAAGTGATGTGTTCTGATGGGAGAACTATCAAGTTTGTTTAGGTCAGATTTGCAGAGATTTGTAAGCATGGGGGAGGCATAAAGTAGGGTGGATAGTAGACTAGTCCTTGCTATTGTAGTTTTGGAGTGGTCAGTGAGGAATTTTTATTGCGATACAGTAGGCCAAGTTTTCTATGTACTTTTTTATGCTTATAGAAATATGTAGGTCAAATCTAAGGTGATTATCTATTTCAACCCCTAATAGTTTGCTATCATTTGTGGGAGTGATTGTGGTCTTGTTAAAGGAGGAGATGAAGAAAGAATCAGTGGGAGGTGTGGCTCTGTGGCAGCTAAACAGTACTAGCTTTGTTTTACTTGGGTTCAGAATGAGCCTTTGGTTTGTTATCCAAGTTTCTGCTAGGGAAAAGCATTCTTGTGTTAGGGAGTGAATGATGTCCATTGATTTGGCTGCACATATTATGGTGGTATCATCTGCATATTGCACTATTGAGGCTTTAGGAATACTGTTTGGGAGCTGATTGGTGAAGAGGGTAAAAAGAAGTGGCCCCAGGTAGGAGTCTTGGGGTACTCCTAGGGAGATTGGTAGGGAGGGGGAGAGTTAGCTTTGTCACATAACAGCTCATTTCCTTCCTTCCAGGTAGTTTTTGAACCAGGAGATGGCAGGGGTGGTAAGGTTTAGAGTTGCTAGTGAAAGGAGGAGTTTATTGTGGTTAACCATATTGAATGCTTTGTACAAGTCAAGGAAGGTGGCAAATACAAGGAGTCCATTGTTTCTATGAGTATTGACAATGTTGCTGAATTCTGTTAGTGCGGTGGTGGTGCTATGGAAGGGTCTAAAGCCACATTGTTGTGTTAGATTATTATTTCATTAGTTGCTTGTGTATTACCCTCTCTAAAATTTTAGATAAAGGTGGTAGTATGGCTATACGACGGTAGTTATTGAGTTCCAGGGAGGTTCCCCCCTTTATGTAGAGGGATATGTGATATTTTCCATAGCTTGGGTACTATACACTCAGAGATGGATCTGTTAATTAGGATGGAGGCAGGATAGGATATGGCTTCTGCAGCCAGGTGGAGGTATTCAGCGGGTAATTTATTTGTGGCTAGAGACGTTGGTTTGAGCTTGCGGAGTAGTTTTTCAATGGATTTGGTTGGTTCTGGGTGGAAGCTGAACTTGGGGCAATTGTTAGTTGGGGTGGGGGGTGGATTTGCAGGGGTGGAGATGTTGTCATAGGGTTGGTTGTTTGCAAGTGTCTGGATGGTTTCTGTGAAGTATTTATTAAATTGACTGGGGATGTCTTCTTGGTTATGTACTTTTGGGGTCAGGGTAGTTGTTTTACCTGGTTGTAGAATAGAGTTAATTGCTGCCCAGAATTTTTGTGGGTTGTTCCTGTTCTTATCCTGTAACTTTTGGTAATAAGACGTTTTGCTGAGTTTTTTGGCTTTGTTACATAGTTCAACATATATTTGTTTGTTCAATTGGGATTTACTGTAGTTGTTCCAGGCCTTGTTTCTTTTTTTGAGGAGGGATTTGGTGTCTGGGGTTAACCAGGGTGCATATTTAGTTTTAATTCTTGTTTTCTGGGGGGGGGGGCATATTTAGTTTTAATCCTTGTTGTTCTGGAGGGGGCGTGATGGTTACTGGTGTTTGAGAAGGTAGTATTGAAATATAGTACAGCTTCTTCAAGAGGTAGGTTTTTTAAGGGGGTCCAGTTGCACATTTTTAGGTCGTTTATAAAGTTGGAGCGGTTAAAGTGTTTTTTGTTTCTAATTAGACATGTAGATATTTGGGTCAGTTGTGGTGATTTTGATCCGAGTAAGAATGTGGCTTGGTGGTCACTCATAGTGTCTGGTAGACACTCTGCTAGGGATATCAGTGATGGGTGGGATACGAGTATGCAATCTAGAGTGGATTGGTGTTTGATTCTCTTGTCTGTTCTTGTGGGGGAAGTGATGAGTTCAATTAGGCCATGTAGGTTAATGTGGTAGAGTGGGTTATGACTGGAACAGTTTTGCCAGTCAGTATTAAGGTCTCCTAATACTATGCTTTCATGGGGGCGGGAGTTAGATATCCATTCTAGGAGTTTTTCTGTAATGGGGATATTGCTGCCTGGAGGGATGTAGCATCCTATGATGTTGATGTGTTTACTATCATTAAGTTTTAGTTTTATTAGAGTGAGTTCAACTTTATCGAGGTTTGGGGTTATGTCTACTTTCTCAAGGATGAGGTGAGATTTATACACTATAGCAACACCCCCCCCCTTTTTTTTTACCTATTCTAGCATTACGAATTATATTCTAACTTGGAGTAATTTCATTGCTGTGGTTGCCTGGTTTAAGCCAAGTCTCTGTTAGTATGACTATGTCAGGTTGATAGAAGGAGAGTAGTGCATGAAGATTGTGGACTTTGTTTAGTATACTTCTGACATTTAAATTTAAAATGAGGAGTGAGGAGTGTGGATTTGTCTTGGTGGAGTAGGGTATCATTCAGGTTGAGGGTTGGGGCTCCTATATTTTGTGGGCCTGGGTTTGGGGGTATATCACCGCAGCTAATGAGTTAGGTTCTGAGCTAAAAATAGAGTTTGAGTAGTTTGTTTAGGGTGTTAAAGTTCTTTATAGTTGTTTGAGACTGGTAGTTTGATGGCTGTAATCTGTGTACATAGTGGTGAATAAATAAGGTTTGGTAGTGATATGGGACTTGATTGTAATAATGTTAGTGGAAGTAGGTTTTCTTGGTATGTGGATAAAATTAAGTTGTTTTTGGTAGTTGGTGATGTACGTTAGCATTGGGAGGGTGGATACACCTAGGAGCAATAGTAAGATGTGTATGCATGTGGGTTTGGGTAGTTTGGGCATGGTTTGGTTGGGTATGGTCATGAGTGACAGATCTGCTTGGGATGGGGTGGGTGTGGTGGATGATGAGAGGTGTTGTCTGTGATTGTAAGGTAGTTAGATGGAAGACTGTGCTTTACAGGGTGTGGAATAGTGGAAGAGAAGGAAATGGGTACAGGGGTGGGGCAGATTCAGTGATTGGTAAATTAGCATGACGGGAGTGGCTAAGTTCAGTTGAAATGTAGCACTAGTTGGGGTGGGTGGGAATAGGAAGCAGGGAGGGGAGTGGACTGAGCCCGAGTGAAGTGGGGCCATCACCAACTCCAATTAGATCCCTGGGCTTACTTGTTTCTTTTCTTTGTACACCAAATATATCTTTCTACGTGTTTCTGTTTACACCAAATGTGTCTGTTTGGCTGTATTGTACTAGTTTAATTTACTTACTGATGCAGTAACACTGAAAAGGGTCTGGGGAAGCTTCCTTACCACAAGCAGGTCAAAAGATAACTTTCAAAATGGCGCCGCTCAATGAGACCCACAAATATAGACTAGTTAATGTGCATGGGGGAGGAGGGAGATACAAAATGGGGGAAGGTATAACCAGAAAAAAGCAGGTAGAGATCTGGCCCGCCCCCTCACAGAAGACTGCAAAGAAAAGCAATCAGCATAAGAAGTGAAAGCCTTAGAGCTGTAATGTAAGTGTAAGCAAGGAAGAGGTAGAAGCAGGAAATTAGGAGTTTAAGCAGTTAGTTATAGAAACACTACTTTAAGGCCTTGGTGTGCAAGTAATACAAAGGAAGGTAAATCTATCTGGGGGACAAAATACAGCAAGTCAATGGTACTTGTCTTACTTTACAAGTATTCAATGTGGAGGCAGATCTATTTGGGACAAGATACAGCAAGTATATTAAGTTATGCCTCCCAGTGGCAATAGACAAAGCTATAGTTGCCTGGGGGGGGGGGGGGCTTGCAGGTGTGCACGCCAGCCAAAACATAACTAGTAAAAGTAACAAATGTGCCGGAAAAGGAAATGTAAATAACCAGTCACAATGTTTAAAACATAACTGTTAAGGACCACATCTGCTAATAACAAGACCTGTAAATATTCAGTCACCTATGCAGACTTTTCTGGTAGGTATCCTTATTAAAAAGTGTTATTCTTGTCTTGCAATAACTGTAGGGAGAAACCGGACCATATCAGTGGTTTTATCTGGCAATGTTGGACTTGCTGGGGGGGGGGGAGCTGCGATGATGCAGGTAGACCAATTGTGCTATGCAGACTTGTCTGGTAGGTATCCTAATTAAAAAGTGTTATTCTTGGCTTGCAATAACTGTAGGGAGAAACCGAACAGTAGCAGTGGTTTTATCTGGCAATGCTGCTGTTGCTGGCGGGGGGGGGACCCGAGCTGCGATGATGCAGGTAGACCAAGTGTGCTATGCAGACTTGTCTGGTAGGTATCCTTATTAAAAAGTGTTATTCTTGGCTTGCAATAACTGTAGGGGAGAAACCGGACCATGGCAGTTGTGTGAGTGTGGGTAGCTGTGTTTGTGGAAGGCGGAGGTATGCCTTTGTAAGTGTGGTGCAAATGTTATGCATTATGAAATGGAGAGATTAAGAGTAAAATTGTGCTCAGTGAAGTCCCTAGCAATTTCATCACTGCTTGATTCAGACATATACACTCCCCTGTGTTTGTCAGTACTATGTTTGAGTGCATTGTTTTGGCGTCTGGTATCACTGCTACAGCTGCTGGAACTCTTTCAGTACAAGTATCTGCTTTGGAAGTTTTCTCTAGGAGTCTGTTGCTGAGAGGATGAGAAACACGCTACAAGTATACAACTAAGACGAACTACATAAAGCAATACTAAGAAAAAGTACTAGGTCACATCAGAGACTTGGGAGATCATTGTTAAGAAACGGAGAACTGTTGTAAAATGTATCATTAAATACCGTAAGTTCAGGTTATACTATAGGAGAATAACTATGTAAAGATAACCATGTCAGCAGCCAAAATGTATTACAAGTTGAATATTTTACTGTGCACATTTTAAAAAAATGGATAGACTAGCCTAAACTCTGGATTGATGTGTTTTTTTTTATTCCTGAGAAATGCTATTCAGAAGTGAAGAGATATACAAGGGAACAGATTCAGTGGCACACCAGGCTATTTTTTGATGTCTATAGTCCTGCAAAGCTGACTAAATAGTTGAATCTAGCAAAGCTGGAAATGTGAGACTGTAGCCCACTGAAGGAGGGGAGATGGGAGGAGTAACCTGATCAGGAACTGAAACTTGCAACACTTCTCTTTGTGAAAAGTCTTTTTTATCTCAGTAATTTGTTGACGCCTTTGCAAGTTTCTTTCCGAGAATGTGCAGTACATCAGTAGGAACAATATTTTTTAAAATTCAGCGCATACCAGTCTATTACACATGAGCTGCAGACTCTCAAACTTGGCAGTTTTTTTCAGGTGTTCCATTCTAAGTGAATGGAAGTCTAGTCTGACAACAAATGGTAGGGCTATTTGTTCTCACAGTCTGTGCATCATGGGACAGATTTAGCTTTCCAAAGGAATCACTATGTCTGCCCCCGTGAGGGCAGACAAGAGTAAAAACAAAATAAAATTAGGAATGAGAACTTATTTTGCTGCAGGCAACTTTGGGAGGTGTAGTAAATCATGGCAAGATAAAAAAAAAATGTTTTCTTCATTTGCCCGTATTGGTCCTTTAAACAAACCTGCAGCAGCTTCATCAAATAAGTGTTTATGATCAAGAGTGGCATCCATCAACTTAGTCTTGATATCATCAAGCAATGGCTGATGTCAAAGCCAAGAATATCTCATCATCACTGACCCAAAAGCAGCAGCCCTAGAAAAGGCATCTGCTGCATCATAACTACACCTGATAGAATGACAAACCACTGACAGAAAAAGTCCATAACAGTGAAAGAGCAGAAGTTCTACCCTCAGAGTCTGTGAGATCAGAAATAACCTGACAAGTCTGAGAAAGGAGAACCAACACATACCTGGACATATGGGTCTGATAATTAATAGCCGTAAAAGCCAAGGTAGACGAGGTATAAACCTTACCATGCCTTTCCACGGTACTGCTATCTTTTGCAGAAGGCAGTAACTTGGGTTAAGGAAGCAAATAAGAGGGCTTTGTCAGAGGCTACAGACACCACTGAGGGGTCAGCAGCAGGAAACTTGTACAAGAAGTTACAGTCCTCAGGCACCCTATAAAACCTAACAGCGTTCTTGGGAGCAGGGGGCAGAGAATCAGGAGCTTTAGAAGCATTGGAAAAATCCATCCAACAAAGCCACCAAAACAGGAGGAATAGCAGAAGGTTTTAGAGATTCTATTTGCAGCAACTCAGTACCTTTTATAGATTTCAGAGACGTAAGCACAATCCCGTTAAAAAAAATCCATCATCCTGGAGATTCCATCCCCAAAAGACATTTCTTCAAATGGGGTATTCAGGACTGTTAGATTCCTCTTCCTCTAACCCATAGTCCAAAAGGGAAGGAATTTGGGAAGAGTAATCAAGGAATTCCTCATCAGAATCCAACTCCTCAGAGGAATCCTGTTCCCCGAACCTTTCAAGGGAAGTAGAGGACCAAGGGGGAGCTGTAACAAACACCCCTGAGGATATTTTAATACCATCAAAGCATTAACCAAACCCTGAATGAAGTCCTGCCACTCCCTCTGTGGATCTCTAGGAGCAGAAGAAACATGTTTGTTTTTGTTTTTTTCTTTAATGGGACATCTGTCCTGTAAAAACTTAGAAAGCTCTAAACCAGGATGGCATTCAATAATAGCAGCTGGACTTATTCCCCAACTAAAATCTGAGAAACATCCCTAGGCCCTTCAGAAATAATTAACCATGGTTCTCCTGAAGGTCTGAAATGGACATCTGCAAAGCCTCATTGGATGTGCTGAAAGCCATATCTCCATTGGAGGAGTCTGAAAGCAAAGCCGAACAAACCTTCAGGTTCTCTATGACCTTGGGAGAAACATCCAGCAGAGGCTCGACAGTGGATGATTCCTGTCTTGGTTTCTTAACCTTCTTCCCCAACAGCTGACCCTTGGCGCAGAAACTTCCTTGGTATCCTTAGTGAGAAGCTTAAGTCTTTTTTTCTTTCTCTAGAGACAAAGAAATGGAAAAGGTCTACTTTGCAGCATCTTTGATATGAAAGCCTGACAGATAAAGCAGATTGCATGGTTGTGAGAGGCATCTAGGCAAAATAAACACTGTTTGGGGCAGTCTTTATTGGGAATCTGTCTCCTGCACTGACATTTACCCTTCCCTGGATGACATTAACCCCCAGATGCAACAAAAAGTCAAGAGAAAACGAAACACCAAAAGGGCACTTATCTGCAATGGCCCAGAGACCAGGAAACGGGGCATAGGTGTTCAGACCAATGATTGAGAGATGTGCTCAGACTGGCAGCAAAGAAGTTCTGAGGATGGTACATCTGGACATCACCTTTATGCCCTACACTGTGTGATGAGTATATATGCTGAGAATTAATTTAAATGGGGGTGGACTTGGATGAGGAAAACAGTACTAGGATGCAATACTTTTATTTAAGTACACTTTACTACTACTAAGTGTACAGAATGATGCACAGTCATATTGACACCAATCAGAACTCAGATAAAATGGATTTGCAATGATGCTTATGAGGTCTCTCAGCTTGCAGTTGCCTAGGGAGCCCTGTACTGGATCCCACACTGCTCAAAACAAGAGATATGTAGCGGGATTAGTTAAATACAGAGAAGGAAAACAAGAAATTTTTATTTGTAAGTAGTCAGACTGACTAAACAAGCAATCTTTCTAAGACAGATGTTTGCTTAACAGAAAATATGAACTGGCAATTTCCAGGTTATGATAAGGCAGGGACTACCAAGAGAATAAGGTACAGGATTAGAATGTACGGCTGTTGTATGACATTAATACACTGCACAGTCTGTGGGTTAGCAAACAGACAGAGAGAAAAGGAAAGGGGTGTAATGTCAGCCAAAGGCTCTGAAGTACATCAAAATGGATTAAGTTTTGTAGTATAATGGGGGGGGTGTCAATTATATTCCAATATGTGTTAAATCATATGCTGCTTCAGTGGTACTGTAGTACAAGACCTGACCTTAATGCTTAAAGGATGCTTAACTATTGTTAAGCACTCTCTAGACACTATTAACATCATGTCTAGCACTAAAAGCAGACGATGCTGACTAGTAAAAAGCAGCCGCAGGTCATGAAATAGTTTTAACTTCCTTTTCTGCCTGCTGTCTGTTAAAAGTGTATCCAGAATTTAAACTGAGCAGATTCCTTTAGGCGGTGGATACCCAAGGAGTTCAACTACTTCCCCACTGGTTTACCAGCATTCAAAGTCAGCACAACATATCATATTTTTTCTCTCTCTCTCGCTTTTGACTATGTAGCAGTACATGGAGAGATACTCCTACTATTCTGAACAAAATGTTACCTTATGTGGTTACCTTATGTGAAAGCATCTATTCTCTCATATGGAATTCTAAATTATGTAATTACTAAATGTAATTCCCCATGATTTAACAGAAAATAAAAATTATTATAAGGGGCAGAGTACAAATATGTGTCATAATCAGGGATGTACTGCAAAACTGGCGACAGTTGAGATGTCGGTTTGTTCAGGGAATGCAGATGCCATCTGGAGGGAGGGTGGCCTAATGGGTAAGGTGTTTGCCTTACAAACACAAGGTGCAGGGTTTGAGTCTCACAAGGGATAATTGGCTAAGCTTAAAATGGCTCGCAAGGGCAGTTAGCCTAGTACTAATCTATGAATCTCACAGCATACCCCCCCCCCCTCAGAAAGTGCTACTCTAAATGAGAATAAACTAGAAGGGGAGTGTTGGAGCCCAGTGTGACCTGTCCACTACAAAAACACTTCAGCATTTTTGGTACGTCTCCAAGCTTCTTTTACATTTGGCAAGCAGGACATTTACTCTAAGAGCTGGTTTTGATAAGCTGGAATTCCTCCAAAGTGACCTATGTATATGCAGAGAGAGAGACAGAGAGACACGGGCTTATCCTGAAATTCCAAGGACCAAAACTATGGTGTAGTTATATAAAAGCAGCATCAATGTGGGAAGTAGAGCCCTCCATGCTGTAGAGTGCTGTGGGGGAGGAACAGTGTACCTGCAAAACATGTTTCAATGGCAATACAATGACTTTCAACGTTCATTTCATTACCTTCACATTAACAGTTACGTTTCTTAAGTTGTGGGACTCTCAATTATTCATCTCTCCCATTTAATAAAAGGCAACAGATCACAAAAAAACACGTGTGTGTTATTTCTGTGTGTGTGTAATTATATATATGTGTGTATATATATATATATATATATATATATATATATATATATATATATATATATATATATATATATATATATAAAGTGGATATAAAAAGTGTACACATCCCTGTTAAAATGGCAGGTTTTTGTGATATAAAAGAATGACACCACAATAAATCATTTCAAAACTTTTCCCACCTTTAATGTGACCTATAACCTGTACAATTCAATTGAAAAACAAACAAATCTGTTAGGGGAAAACATATAAAACATAAAAAAGTACAATAAGCTGGTTGCATAAGTGTGCACACCCTTAAACTAATAGTTTGTTGAAGCACCTTTTGATTTAACTACAGCATTCAGTATTCTTGGGTACATACCTGCCCATCAATTAAAGAGACTTTGAGTAACCCCAAATAAAGTTCAGTTGTCTTAGGATTTTCCTGACATTTACTCAGTTGCAAAAGCCATGGTTCACAGAGAGCTTACAAAGCATTAAAGGGATCTCATTGTTGAAAGATATCAGTCAGGAGAAGGGTACAAAAAAATTTCCACAGCATTGAATATACCATGGAACACAGTGAAGACAGTCATCAAAAAGTGGAGAAAGTATGTGACAACAGTGACATTGCAAAGAACTGGACGTCTCTCCAAAATTGATGGAAAAGACAAGATGAAAACTGGTCAGGGAGGCTGCCAAGAGACCTACAGTAACACAAAGGAGCTGCAGGAATTTCTGGGAAGTACTGGTTGTGTACTACATGTAACAACAATCTTCCGTATTCTCCATATGTCTGGCCTATGTGGGGTAGGGTTGCAACTGGGAAGCCTTTTCTTACACAGAAGAACATCAAGGCTCAGCTAAAATTTGAAAAATAATACATCATCTCCCAAAAGCATGTGGAAAAATTGCTTTATGGTCGGATGAGACCAAGGTTGAACTTTTCAGCCACGATAACAAAAGGTACATTTAGCGAAAAACACTTTGAATCACCAAAAGAACACCATCCTCACGGTGAAGCATGGTGGTGGCAGTATCATGTTTGGGGTTGCTTTTCTTCAGGTTGACCTGGGGCTTTAGTCAAGGTTGAGGGAATTCTGAAGAGTTCCAAATACCAGTAATTTTTGGTCCAAAACCTTCAGGCATCTGCTAGAAAGCTGAAGATGAGGAATTTCACCTTTCAAATGAAATGACCCCAAGCAAACATCCAAATCAACAATAGAATGGCTTCACCAGAAGAAAATTAAAATTTTGGAATGGCCCAACCAGAGCCCAGACCTACATCCAATAGAAAATCTGTGGGATGACCTGAAGATAGCTGTGCACAAGTGATACTTTTGTAATCTTCCAGATTTGGAGCGCTTTTGCAAGTAAGAGTGGGCAAATATTGGCAAGTCAAGATGTGCCATGCTGCTAGAGTCCTACCCAAGAAGACTGAATGCTGTAATTAAAGCAAAAAGTGCTTTAACAAAGTATTACTGTAAGGGTGTTCACACTTATGCAACCAACTTATTGTACTTTTTTTATTTTTTATATTTTTCCCCCAACAGATTTGTTTGTTTTTCAATTGAATTGCACAAGTTACAGGTCACATTAAAGGTGGGAAAAGTTTTGAAATGATTTATTGTGGTCTCATATTTTTATATCACAAAAACCTGGCAAAAACAAATGTCTTAATAGTCACTAGAGTCTGTCTTATTAATCTAACTGCAGTAATGACAACTTGTGGGATATTGTGCGTTTGAATAATAGTGTGCTAGAATACTCATAGTTCCTTAAAGGATACTCTAAATATCTCAATGTTTTCATCAACAGTGGTCTGCATTTTTTTATTTAGTTATTTTATTTACAGATGGTATGGTTTTGTCTTTTGGAATTGGTCCTACGTGTATTTGTTGTCGGACATTTATATATACAGCTCCATGTCATTTCTGTGAAGACGGCAGTTCATCTAAAAGAAGGTCAATCAAAAAGAAAGTAATTAATTCACATTTAAACATGGCCTAATTAAAGTCCTGCAACATGCACCATAAACTTAATATCTCCTCAAGAGTTTGCCACAGCTTGGGGAAACTGCAAAATTCTGGCTAGAGCATGCTTGTCAGAAGTGATTATTTCATTTGTCTATCACTTAACTGGTGCACATAGCATATATTGTGCAAACATGGAAACTTGCATGCATGCATCATTTATGATGCATAACATACTAGTTAAGATGCCGCGGGCCTCAGAATCCCATCGGTTACTACTTGTTCAATGTCCTACTTCGTACTTGTCACCTAAACGTTTACTGCTCCTTACCTACTCACCCTTTTCTGTATCAAGAGGATGACGTACCAACGTTAAGTATTCTCAAAAAGTACAGCACAGACTAGGCACTATGAACTGTATGGGCTCAACAAGTAGAACACAGCTGGGGTAGTGCAAATGACCAAGGATTTCCAATGTGAGGTAACCATAAAAGTAGCAAATGCAAAGAGCAACACAGTTCTTGAATTCAAAGGAATTGTGCCACAACAGCTCAGTACTGTAAACAAGAAAACCTCAACAGACAAGCAATCCAAGCAACATACAACTCCTGTTTACCATGAAATGGGTACCACAATTATGGTGAGGAACAAATGCTCAACTTTTTGTTACACAGAGCAATACGTCATACATCTTCTATGCTTTAATGACTATATTTTAGAAGGGTGATGGGAGCTCTGTGAATTACTTGACCAGACTGACCATCTCAAGTTAGAATGAATTCATGCTTTCAGATATGAGCCATTAATGAACTGCTTCCTGTGACATGCTTTCAGATATGAACCATTAATGAACTGCTTCCTGTGATCTGTGCTGATGAAATTCCTGTTCAAGATTTACTCAGTAGAATCCGCCAATCTGTTGAACTCTCCTTGGTGAGCTCAACTTGAAGTGCAAACTTTCCTGATACTAAGGTTATCAAACATGATGGGATCATAACTCTCAACTTCTTAGAGCAAGGAATCTAGACAAAGCCCTGATAAAAGTGCGACAAAAGCCCCAAAAATAGGGACAAGTTTTAAATATTGCTCTTACAAACTTGGGAAGTTGATAGAATAACAGCTTTTGCATTACCATTAATTTTCTGACGGGTATGAAGTCTGAAACTCAAATGTCGGTCATTGTTTTCTAACATCAGTCTTTAAATATTTGCCACTTTATGATGAGGTTTTGGAATTGTACAAGATGAAAGCACTCACCATTTTGTTAATAAAATGTATTCTGCCTGTTTTCTCTGCTCATATTTGTACATTGAATTTTACAGCATTTGTGTGTTTCCTGTTGTTGGTTTGCATCACATATGGGTTTGTACCAAACCTCTTGAGTTTATCAACAATGCCCAAGTGGGGTATTGTGTGTCAAGTGCCCTTGTCAAGTCAAGGTAGGCAGTGTGACCCCATTTTGCCCTCAGCCATTGCTTTGGTGACCTTCTCAAAGCAGTCCACCAGGTTGAGTAGGCATGACCTGCCCTTGAGAAGGTTTACTATATTTTTCATCATTTCCACGATAATTCATTCCATGGCTTTGCATAAAAGACTAGCGAGACTTATGGGTCTGCAGTAGATAGCCCACTTTTGTGCAGCGGGATGACTGCTGCTGTTCTCCATTTATGAGGTACGAAGCCTGTTTGGAGGCCAGTGTTAAACAGCAATTCCAGAGGGCCCGTTAGATCAGATTTTATTATCACTGCATTTGGCACAATTAAAGGGAGGTCACTCTGCCAGGAAGTTTGACAGGGCAGTAGAGACAGCAGTACAGTTACCAATGAAAGAGCTGCCCCAGTATAAATAGAGGAACCCCTGTATTTGAATTCCACTAGTGATACCATATCATCCAGAACAAAAGAACCTCCAACCAGTGTTCAGACAGGATGATTTAGCTAAAACATTTTTTCAAGCGTCCACACCTTTATCATTTAAATAGCCACCAACTCTGAAGATTCCTCTTGTGAGAATCACACAAAGACCAGAACAGAAGATGGTCACAGAAGGGTACAAAACCTTGTAAACATCCACAATGTAAAACGTATCAGATCATTTGTAGTGCTTTTGATATATATAACTTCACAGAACAGTTGTTTTAAAGTACATGGTTCCAAAATGGTGAAAGAAACTTCAGTGTGGAAGATTTTCAATTCATATATATCTAGTTAATCACTGTATATTAATAAGATCAGATAATTAGATAATGGTAGTAGAAGTATCAAACTTAAACTCGTCCCAAGTCAAAAAATAATAAATAATTTGAAATATTATACAAAATTACGAAGTATTCAAAAGTAATCCAAACAGACTAGACAGTCTGTTTCCAGTCAAAAATCCTTTACTAAGCATAAAGACAAGCGATTCAAGTAAAACAAAAATAACAGAATAATGGTTTCATCACAAACTAACTATATATATATATATATATATATATATATATATATATATATATATATATATATATATAGGATCCATACAGATGCTCGACAGAATCTTTCACCGAATCCCAATTTGGTGAGCATACTTGCGCGAAAATGCTGCTCACCGAAGCAGCACTTTCGCGCAAGTATGCTTGTTGTTCTGGTCGTACTATGCGGTAAGGGAAAATTCCCTTTTCCCCACTGTAGTGCGACCTCGGAGTGAGAATATTAAAGTGGGGCGCAGCCCCCCACATTGGGCCATGCAGAGGGGCTTGCCGCCCTGCAGTCAAGTAGTTTTTTTTTTAACATAGTTTAATGAAAGTGCTTTTTCGATGAAAGCGCTTTCATTAAAGCGTGTTCGGTGGTAATGGATTTGGGCTTTTGATCAAAAGTCCCAGATCCATATATGTTTGTGTGTATATATATATATATATATATATATATATATATATATATATACACACACATACACATATGTATATATACTTTTAATCAGGTATGGCAGTGGTTTATTGTGCTGTAAAATACAGTGCACTGGTACACACATTAATTCACATCCATTCCCTCCATCAGTGCGACATTTGACCTGGTCCTGCCCTACTTACTAGCTGTCATAATAATACAACCCTTAAGTACTTTAAATAAAATTAATAATGATGTGGTACCTCTTATTAACCAGATTAAGTCTGATTTAATCCAAGACAATATACTACATGGTTGGAAATATATAAACCTTAGATCATTTGGCAATCTAAAACTATATATAAATGTATACATACACATTTTGCATGCAAAAATCCATTGCACAAACCATATTCTATTTCTATAACCTATTGTTGACAAAGATTGCTTTGGTTCTTCTAGACATCTTCAGGTCTGTGTACAAGAACTCTACAAAAACAAATACCTACAAAAAATATTATTTTATAATTAGCTAATATTTTTATTAAACAATTTCAAATAAAGTGGAAAAAAGAAGAAAGAAAAAAATGTGTGATGATAGAAACAAAATATGCACTTCTATTTAAAATTATTTACCATGGTATTTAAAACCAACTGGGAGAATAAAATAAAATTAGTCATGTAGACAATGTGGCAATTTTCTAAGTTCCAGTAACATTTTAAATGAACAGTAGTAGTTTAGTCAAGGCTTCCTGAAAGAGTTCAGCTTTAATTGCCACGAGTTCACGTTTTTCCAGCATATTTCCAGCAGGATGTCTCCTTCAAGATCACCCATGTCTATGCAATCCAGTACCTGGAACTTAAAACGTGCGTCTCTTATGCAAAGCAAGGTGTTTGGCGAGTGCATTATTTTTACATCCAGAGCTAATTTTTGCCAAATGACATGAAATCCTATGTTTAAGTTTATTTACAGTATTACCCACATAAAATGCATCACATTTGTTGCAATGTGCCCTGTAAATCACTTTTGCAGTGTTACAGTCACTCCCTGCACTGGACTTAATGATGTCCTTTAAATAAGGGCAATAAAAAAACATCACTTTGCTGTATAAATATACAAAATGTACAATTAGCTTCACATCTTTTAGTGTTTCTCTCATATAGTCTAGGTTTAAATTCAACAAAACTTCTAATGTTCCTGGCCTTCCTATAAACAAAGAATGGTGCTTCACCTAAGATGTTAATCAGATAATGGTTTCCTGTGAAAATGGCACAGTTTTCTTTACTAACATTTTTGATACGGTGATAATCCAAAGTGTATATCAGGATACAGCTATTTTTGCATTTGTTATTCTCTCTGGAATTTCTTAACATTCTCCTACTGGGGATTTTGAGTGAAGGTATTTCAGTCCTTTTCATTTCTGTAATGAGTTCAGGATGTTTTTAACATCAGACTTTCCCTCACATGCACTTTTAAAAATGTGGTTTACCTAATTAAATGCAGGAAATATCTAGATACTGTCCAGACACTCAGAAGTCGGATGACCCTCCGCCCCCACCCTGCACACACACACACAGAATGACTGACAAGCTAGAGGCAACTCTTCCCTATTGTGATCACTATGCATCAGACATGTCAGTTAAGGACATTTTCATACACCTTTGGAAAGCAGAATAACAAAGATTAAAGTTATTCAGTTTTTCAGTCTGGTAATTAGTAGTCTGAACCTGGATAACTGGTTTTATGAGGCTCTATAGCACTAAAGAACATTTCCCTCTTACCAGTTCACAGTGAACATAAATAAGGTGTACTTAAGGGCAGCAAATGAATCTTATTTTGCTAATGTATGATTTTATGATGAATTTACCCTGAATCAAAACTGCTGACTATGTCAGGAAGTTAACACTGACTGTAAGATTACCAGGGTTTGTTTTTTTATTCATGACAAGTAATTATCACACAAGGTAATATTCTAGTCATAACGCCAGTAACCATAAGCTTAAGTCAGTAAGGTAGTATAGATAATTTTAGCAGCATTACAAAACATGCTCTGCACTGATGCTCTTTCTCAGGTGTCAGGAAGAACCTTGACCTGGCACACTTTCTTTTACTTAACTAAACTACGGCCTGTATCCTGTACCACCTTCTCACAGTATGCATACATTCTAACCTATTTTTTGATGCATCACTTCACCATGAGCCAGGCATTGCTGCAAATTAACATTCTGTCAACCAAAACATTGCAAAGATTGTTTGTTTAGAGAGACCAATTACAAATTACAGCTTCTTGTCTTTCTTCTTTGGATTTAAATAATCTTCTTAGACATCCATTGCATTTTGATTTATTTCACCATTGTCAGAACACACTCTTGTACAGTTATCTTCTGGGCTTAATGAACATGGCCTCTAATGATACAAAGGGAGAATAGTACAGTTGTGTTAGATCTTATCAGATGGTAAATGTCCTACTTCTTATTGTTGCAGTATTCCTTACTAAAGGGATATACTGAGAATAGCCACATTTCCAGTCAGCATACCAAAGCCTTAGCTCCTTCCAGGTGCCATACGTCTGCTGTTTGTCCTACATAGAAGGTGTAAGGTAGCGTCAGAGTGCTACTATATGATTGCCATCTGCAAGTTGTTCATCACATTGCATCAGTTACTCAGCCTTCGAGATGAGTACCGTTGCTGGGGATGTTTCCTTTTTTTTCCTTTGGTTATATTACCTTTTACATGTCATCCAGGAAGGGAAAATACAAATGTGGCTGGCAGATTCCCCATAAAGGTACACATGCGAATTGTCTTTTTTGTATAGGTGCTTCCCATGCGCATAATCAGTGTGAAATTTTTCAGGAGTTTGTAGCAAAGACCCTGTGCAGCCATTTATCTTCCCTTTCCATATATTAAAGAATCAACATTTAAAGTTATTAGCTCAAGAAACCACAGCTCCTGAATCTACTCACCATGACATTCGGCCATTGCTTAAGTCTAAAAAGATCCATATTGAAACTTGTGCTCTCCAGTGTCTTCTGGACATCTCTGTTGGGTTGCATGAAGAATCCAAGGACTACCCAGTTCTGACACGAGATTTGTCTGTCACACCCCAATTGGAGGCCATCATAGGGCTGCCTACCCACACATCTGCTGAGACTTTGCTGACATCTGCGGATATCTTCCACTGTCAGATCTGATCGCAAATCAGTCTCATTCAAAGTAACAATCACAACAGCCCTCCCTAGCAGCATCTAAACTAAAAAAAAAATTCTCCAATGCAGAATATACCCTTCTAAGGAATGGTGTAAAAAGCTCCACTGCACCTCTCTGCTCACATGGAACTGGCAACTATGCAGAGTCCTACACCAATGCTTTTTACAAACACCTGTAAAACTGCATTGATGCGGCTGTACCTGACAGGACCAAAACAAGCTCTTCAAGGAAGAGCAAACCTGCTTGGTGGACAACTGCCATAGACAGGCTTTACAATAATAGGAAGAAATGGTTATCCAAAAGTAAGAGGGAGCATGCCCTAAACTGGAAACACTCCCTCCTCAGCATTAATAAGCAAAGACGACTTTTTGTGAAGTCATCCAAAGCAAACTACTTATCCAAATTAGCATCCTCAACTAAGGACATCCATAAGGCATTCTTTAGCTACATCCGCAACCTAAAAGAAAAGGCCCAGATTTGTACCAAACTGGTAGTTATTGATACCACAGATACCGAGCTTGTGGGCATAGCTAACCTGTTAGCAGACAGGGTCTTTGAAAACTTTACTCCCCTGTCCCTACCACATGTACCCCATGACACTCCTTCCACCTGTCCCCCACTTTGCATCTCTAGAGAGCAGGTGATAAATGCCCTCTCTAAGACAAAAACCACAGCATCTATGGGACCTGATAACATCCCAAGCTGCATCCTACATGGGCTCCAACAAGAATCAGCAACACCATTGGGTACTCTTCAGTCATAGTCTAAGCCCAGGCTTCATCCCAGCTGAATGGAAAATGGTCACAGTTATCCCTTTGTACAAAGGCGGTGCTTTCACTGACCCTGGGAACTGCTGACCTATCAGCCTGACTAGCCTTATTTGCAAGTCCATGGAGTGAATCATCATGGAACTTATCAACAAAGATATAAGTAATCTCCAAACACTTGACACTACTCAGTTTGGATTTGTCAAAAGGAGATCATGCCTGTTAAACCTGACGGGCTTCTTTGTGACAGTCACCAGAGGCCTGGAGAAGGGGAAATTTGCATACAGCCTACCTGGACTTGGCCAAGGCTTTTGACACTATTCCCCACTTAGGTGTTATTGACCAACTCAACTTTTATATTGCTTTGTGGGCCATTAACTGGCTCATCGATGAATCCATACAGTCAAAATAGGGAAATCCACCTCCAACAGCAGGCTCATAACCAGTGGTGTTCCACAGGGATCATTCCTGGGACCTCTACTGTTTGGAATCTATTTCGTCAAAGTACAGGCAAAAATGAAGGGTCTGTGGCTAACATGGTTTGTGGACTACTGCAAACTGGGAGTGGTCACAGAATCCACAAACAATGTCAGCATCCTACAATAGGGTCTTGCACAAATGATTGGTGCCAAAGTCATGGCCTTAAACCCAATGCAAAAAAAATGTATCATGATGCCTTTTGGCAAGAGTGATGCTCCTGCTAACTGCCACATCAATAGAAACACCCTAAACATGCACTCAGTGGTGAGATACCTGGGCGCACAGGTTGACAGTAACCTTACCTTTGATCCCCATGTTTCCACAGTGGTAAGAAGGGCATTCTGTATTGCTCATCTCATAAGTAAGGGCACTGCCTCCAGAAAAAAAGAAGTTATAAACTCACTGTACTCTTCCATCATCAGGGCAATAATTGAGTACAATGCCCCCTTTTGGTATGTACCTTTCCAGGCAACTGCAGCAATTGGAGAGACCACAAAAGTTCCTCACAAGGAGAATTCAAGGCCTTCAGCATCTGTCCTATGTGGATCAGCTGAAATCACTGTTGCTTTACTGTTTCATATAGACTTACTCAGAGGCAGTCTCTGCCTTGCATACAAGGCAGTCTCTAATTCTGCTTTAATGGAAAGGCTGCATATCCATAAGTCCAATGGCTCATGGTTTACTCACTCTTAAGACATTAACCTGGAATGTGACATTAATAGAACCTGCTGGGGGACAGATTATGGTACAGACTCCTAATTCATGTTATGCAGAGCACCTCTTTGGTCCTCCAAGCACAATCTGGATGATTGATATGGGTAACCATAAATTCACCCCATTCCTTCCACCTATCTCTCTCCTGGACAGGGGCAAAAGGTGCTGATTGTGGAAATAAGGGCAGAAGATGACTATGCTTGTAAGGGCCCTAGGGCCATTAGACTGGTAACTTCCTATGATCCTATGAGGAGAGGGAACAATGGTTGATATTTTTGGGAAGACCTAGGGGGACTCCCCAGATTCTTCTTAGGGAAGAAGCTCCTGGCTCCCTTATGAAAATCAGGTAGAGGTCAGTTTGTCAGGGCTGATGTTCCTTTAGGACTAGAGCACACATAAAAACATGCATGTATATATTAAGTGCCTCACACTGCACTCTCTGACACACCAACCTGTTGTACAGGCATTATCTGGTTAAAATGTATACATCTCCAGTAAAGCACATATGATGACTCCGTACCCACAGCTAGCCTATTTCTTCTTCCTCTTTGCCAACTTTAGTAGACAGGTCTTCTTTCTTAGGATTACTCCCCACCAGAAACAACCGGGGTCTATAGGGGCAAGTAAGACACTTTAATAAAGTGGGGATGACTTTTCAAGAATGCAGATAATGTCAGAATGTACAGTCTAGAACAATGTAGATAATGTCAGAATGTACAGTCTAGAACAATGCAGATGATGTCAGAATGTACAGTCTAGCACAGCAATGAAAATCAATCAAAAACTAGTAAACTCAAATGAAAATTCTCCAATAATATTAAATATACAGGAAATCTGCTAAAAGCCAGAATACATGCTGGGGAAAAAGGGAAGGGACCAGTAAGCATTTAAACTAATATGAGAAGTTATAGAGTAGGCTTACACCTGAAGGAGAACATAAAGATGAAACCACCTTGGACTTCCAAGATGGCTTCACACTGATCAACACCTTAACGTCAGCTGTATCAGTGTGAAGAAACAGATATTTGCTAGTAATTCAGTTAGAGGCTAGCAAGTACAATAAAAAAACACTTCATTCAAAATAAGACCATAGACTGGTCTAAACTGTCCCCCTCATCCGCTAACCACAGTCTCAACCTCCATGGATTTCACCAATACATCTCTACCCCTACTAGAACTGAATGACTGGATTATTACCTCAGCTCCCAACCATTACCATAACCCTGGCACACTTCCAAACTCTAAGTGATCACTCCCCAACCTTTATTCATAGATTCACCCAACATTTTCCCAAAGACCATACTTACAGAATATGCTGGAACCTCTCCCACTGTGACCCAGACACTTTTAACTCTAAGCTATCTAGCATCAATTGGTCCTTCCTCCACCACTTCCATCTCAATGAGACTGAAAAGTCCTTCAATAAGATTTTCCTTGACACTCGATTCTATTGCCCCTTCTAGAAAAATCAGAATTAAATCCAACTATGCCTCCTGGCTTACAAAACAAACCCAACTGACCATGCACAAATCCTGGATTAAAAATAAATCCCCTCCCCTTACTTCACAAATACAAAGTGATTAGAAACCAGACAAAAAAAACTAGTCAAAGAGAGAGCTTATTTTCCTCTAACTAACGCAGCCCTCACAAAAATCACAAAAAGTCTGGACCTCCATCAACAACCTGCTCCACCCAGGTAAACAAACTACTCCCAACCCCTTTCTGTACAACACTGCCACTGAAACTACCACTCTCCTCAACAACTATATCATAGAAACTATGCAAAAGCTCACACAAAATAGTGCACCTCACCCAACACCTCTATCACCTCTTAACAAAACTCTTCCCGATACATTTTCTTTCCAACCAGTCCCAATTACCTCTATTAAATCTCTTCTAAATAAACATGAGCCTTACTCCCCCCTCTGCCAACCAACTACCCTCCCACTTCCTAAAAATAGCTGCACAATCCATTGCCTACCCTGTCACTATACTTAATCATTCCATCTCTGAGGCCCTTGTCCCAGATATCTGGAAATCCTTTTATACAACCCCTCCTCACAAAGGCAGCAACTGTACTGATCCCTCTTACTTTAGACCCATTGTTATTCGGTCCCCCCTTTCTAAAATTTTAGAAAAGTGCATCCATGTTCATTTAATCAAACACCTTCTTGACAACAATCTCCTTACCCCTACCCAACATGGCTTTAGAACCCGCCATAGCACAGCCACTGCACTACTCTCCTTTACTAAAACACCTGAAGCCCGTGACAAAAACCTGCTCATCTCCTGTCTATTCTTTGACCTTTCAAAGGCCGTTGATGCTGTCTCTTACTCTAAATACCTTCCTTAACTTTCTGATCTACATCTCTCTTGCTCCTCTATCAACTGGTTCTCTAGCTACCTATGCAGCAGGCAGCAATCTATCCTCTGGCAAACTGTCCTCTCTCCATTCCTCCTTGTAAATACTGGCATTCCCCAAGGATAAATTCTAGACTCCCTTCTGCTCAACATATTCCCTAACAAACTTCACTCTGCTACTAACCTCTCTACACTTCTATAACATGCCAATGACTCCACCCTTATCACCTCTGCCCACAACATCCCTGAACTCCTAGCTTGCACTCAACAAACCTCCACCTCTATCGAAACCTGGCTCTCTGATAACCAATTAATACTGAATTAAAAAAAAAAATTAAACCCCTTCTCTTCTTCCGTAAAACATTCACCCAGCACAAATCCTCTTTCTCTATCAACTCTCATAACACCATCATCAGACTCGAACCCCATACCAAACTACTTTGAGTAATTATTCATGATGAATGAAATTCAATATTCATATTCAACAATGTATAAAAAAGACCCACCAGAAACTTGGATTTCTCTCACCTTCTTCCAAACCTTTCCTCGATCCGTCCCTTCTTCTACCCTGTCTTCTTCTATGCTGCCCCTTGTCCTTACTAATGTTCAAACTTCACTTATCACTAAACTGCAGCAAACATCACAAAACAGCCAGGTTTGCCTCTAATCTCCCCTATAAACTCCTCCACTGTCACACCCTTAAATCACTCCAGTGGCCAGAATTCTCTAAACAACTACTTCTACCCCAACTTCACATTACACACACTATCATGAATGACCCCTATTCCTGTTCTTCCATCTCCAACCTAGTCTCCTACTACAACCCCCATCGTCACCTTCATACTTCCACCAAAAACCTCCTTGACTTATATAAACCCAACAAAAATACAGGGAAAGTCCCTCTACAAACACTCTGTTGCACAGGCTTGGAAAGTACAGTTGTGTACACTTACCATAAATGTAGATGTTAGAGTGTCTTCACTGTTGCAGTCATGACTGTAGGGTTCTCCCCTGCCGGCAGGCAGTCCTCGGTCGGCCAGAATCCCAAAGTCTGTGTCCGGCGTTGGCTGCTCAGCCATACTCCCTGACGTCAGAGCACCAGGAGTACAAAGTTGACAGCCAACTCCATGTTCTCCAGTTTTTCTTGCCCCAGATGTCAGGAGTTCCAAAATGAGTAAGATCCCATACCCTTTGCAAATACACCTCAGAAGAAGGGAACCACACACAGGAAAAAATAAGAGGGGACAGGAGGGAGGGTAACCCAGACTGATACAGTGAAGACACTCGAACATCTACATTTATGGTAAGTGTACACAACTGTACTATGTTCATCGTGTTTCACTGTTGCAGTCATGACTGTAGGGTTGAATCCCAAAGCAGAATAAAAGGGAGGTGGTCAAAGTAGAGGGGGTGGATAAAAGGCCCTGCAAGACTGCAGAAGCAAAGCCTGCCCTAGACTTAGCATAGAGAGGTAGATTGTAGTGCTTGGAAAAAGTATGCACTGAACTCCAAGTTGCAGCTTCCAAAATGTCTTTGGTAGGAATTCCCCTGAGGAAGGCAGCTGAAGTGGCAGCAGCTGTGGTAGAGTGAGTCCTTACACTCCCTGGGATTTGCTTTCCATGATGAGAATAGCAAAATCTGATTCCATGAGCAATCCATTTAGAAATGGTCTGTTTTGAAATGGCTTTACCTTGGGAACTTGAAGCATAAGAAACAAACAATTGCTCTGATTTCCTGATGTCCTTGGTTCTGTCCAGGTAAAAACACAGTTGTCTGTGTACATCCAAGGAATGCAAGATCCTTTCCCCCTTATTTTGAGGAGTGGGGAAAAAGGTTGGCAAGTGAATAGTTTGATTTAAAGTCACTTTGGAAACCACCTTAGGCATGAAAGTAGGATTAGTCCTTAAAGACACCCTGTCTTGATGAAAAATAATACAAGGTTCCACAGCCATGAGAGCTTGCAACTCCGAAACTCTCCTGGCAGAGGTCAGAGCTAGCAGGATAGCTGTCTTCCAAGATAAAAACTTGAGGTCAGATGTGGCAGCAGGCTCAAAAGGAGGTAAGGTGAGCTTTTCCAAAAACATAGTTGAGATCCCAAGCAGGAATGGGTGGAGATCTAGGGGGCCTTAAGTTCTTAGCTCCTCTGAGAAACTGTCTCATGAGCTGGTGGGAAAAGATTGGAGGGTCTGTATTATAATGAGCAGAAATAGCAGAGGCATGTATTTTTATGGAAGAGAAAGAGAGACCCTTATGTAAGAGGTCTGTCAGGTAAAGTAAAATCAGAGGAATGTTAGGAATAAGAGGATTTGAATCCCGAGCCTGCATCCAAGAGCAAAATCTTTTCCATTTTCCTGCATAAGATTTTCTAGTGCTACGACGTCTGGCTTCTAAAATGACATCCATAACCTGCTTGGGTAGGAGAGAATGAATCATAGACCCTGGATTAACCATGCCGCCAGGCTGAGAGTTTTGACATGGGAGTGCAGAACCTGACCCTGGTGTTGGGACAGAAGGTTCGGAGTCTGTGGTAAAACCCAAGATGGCTCCAGACCAAGTTTTTTCAGTGTTGGGTACCAAAACTGTCAAGGCCAATTTGGGGCCAGCAAGATTATCATCTTGGGCTTGCCCTGTTTGATCTTTAATAACACCCGTGGAAGAAAAGGTAGAGGCGGGAAGGCATACCCAGAGAGGTTTCTCCAACTGAATGATAGTACATCCACTTTCCAAGCTAGTTCGTGGAATGTCCTGGTGCAAAAAATCTGTAGTTGATGATTGAGGTGGGATGCAAAGAGGTCTATGTGAGGACATCCCCAGACTGCTGTAATCATCTTGAATATTTCAGTGTCCAGCATCCATTCGTGTGGGTCTGATAGGTTTTTGCTCAGACTGTCTGCCAGGAAGTTTTGCTTTCCTGATAGAAACTGAGCTTGAAGGTCCAGTTTGCAAGCTAGAGCTGTGTTCCATAGATTCATGGCTAGTCTGCAAAGGGGATAGGAATGAGATCCCCCTTGCTTGTTTTATGTACCACATAACTGTGGTGCTGTCTGTCCGTATCAGTAGTTGTCCTGGATGTAGAAGATTCCTGAAGGCCAATAGAGCCTTCTGAACAGCTAACATTTCCTTTAAATTGATATGCAGGAGCTTCTGATCCTTTGTCCAAAGGCCCTGCAGACAGTTGCCCTGAAAATGGGCTCCCCATGCATAATCTGAGGCGTCCGTGGTTAGTATCCGAGTGGCTGGAGGCAGACTGAAAGGTTTTCCTTTGTTTAGAGTACATGCCTTGGACCACCAAAGGAATTCCTTTTGAAGACAAGGCAGGACGGTAATCTGTATGTCTAAACTGTGGCAATGCTGAGACCATACACTTTTTAGGTACCACTGTATTTATCTCATATGTAGTCTTGCATATGGTACGAGAAGGATGCAGGAGGCCCATGTAACCCAAAGCCTGCAGGAATTTCTTTGCAGATAGCAGAGTTAATGTTGCCAAGGTTTTGAAAGTTGAAGCCAGCTGTAATTGTTTTTCGTATGTCAGAAATGCCATCTGGGTTGTTGTGTTGAGAAGAGCACCCAGAAAAGTCATCTGTTGTGAGGGTGTCAAATTTGACTTTTTTATGTTTACAGTGAATCCCAAGAACTTGAGAAGATTCTGAACAAATTCTAGATGCTGGAGTAAGACATCCTTGCTGTCTGCCTGAATAAGACAATCGTCCAGATAAGGGTAAATTTGAATTCCCTTGAGTCTGCAATAAGCTACTACTGGAGCCAGGCATTTGGTGAAGACCCTGGGTGCAGTAGACAATCCAAAGGGCAGTGCAGAGAATTGACAGTGCCTCAATCCGGCCTTGAACCGGAGGTATTTTCTGCATTCCTGCCTGATGGGAATGTGTAAATATGCCTCCTTTAAATCCAAAGTTACCATCCATGCATTTTTGGTCAGCATTGGAAGCAGCTGCTGTAGAGTAAGCATCTTGAATTTTGGTATCTCGAGAAAAGTGTTCAAGAATGACAGATCCAGAATGGGTCTCCATGAATTTTGCTTTCTGGGGACTAGAAAGAGCCTTGAGTAAAATCCTTGTCCCATCTCTGAAAGTGGAACCAGTTCTATGGCTTTCATAGCCAAGAGAGCTTCCACCTGGTTTAAGGCCTCTAACCATTGATGTTTTGGAAGATCCGGCCATCCGCTTGGTCTTGGTAGGGTATGAAAATGAAATTTGTAACCTCTTGAAACCACATCCAGAACCCACTTGTCTTTGGGCTATATGAGTCCAATTTAGGTGAAAAAGAGAAAGTTTTCCTCCGAGAGGGGCTTCCAGGCAAGAAGTTCCTGCAGCCCAACAGAGGGAGTCATTGAGTCTGTTTTCTATGAGCTTGTGACCTCTGTCCTCTCCTCCCCTAGGGGTGGAAGCAGTCCACTGTCTTGGTCTATAAGAGGCTTGCGTTTGAGGCCTTCCTCGGGAGCGTCTATCTACTCCTCTGAGGCCTGTCAGAATTGGGAAAGGACCAATTTTTAGTAGGCCAATTCCTACTATATCTGGGTGGCTGTACTTGTAAGAAATCTTTAACCATTTGCATGGATTTTGCCTTGTCCTCCATCTTCTTTATCACCTCTTCAGCTTTAGATCCAAACAAAACATTATGCTGAACAGGAGCATCCAATAATTTAGCTTTTACTTGATCTGGCAAGTTTTGTTCCTTTAACCACGCATGCCTTCTAATGACTGTGCCAGAGGCAGCAGCCCTACAAGAAGCCTCCAAGGCATCAAATCCACAGTGTAAACCATGCTTCCCAACTTGTTCAGTGGCATGCATTAAGTCATGTAATTCCTTATCATCTGCACAGGCGGAAATGGAAGATAACTTTTGTTTTAAAACAGACAGAAGAAATTGCTGGTATTTCAGCATATGAAACTGACAGTTTAAAGCCCTAATAGATAAAGTAGCAGAAGTGTACACTTTTTTGCCCCATCTTTCTAAAGATCTGGAATCCTTCTCAGTGGGAATGGGGTATTTAGCAGAAGCGGCCTTAACCACCTTAGGACCCTGAGAAATGGTTTCAGGATCAGCAGTAGGATTCTTGTATAAAATCTGGTGGGAATCAGGAACCCTATAATATCTGTCTGGCTTAACAGGAGCTGGAGGAGAAGAGTCAGGAGTTAAGTTAGCCTCCGAAAAAGCATCATCCACAATATCCAAAATAGGAGGAATAGCCAGGGGTCTATGTTGGGGAAGAAGAAGAAAATCCCCATGTCTTTTCTTAGATTCCGAGTACTCCTGTCCTTCCCAGTGAAAATGTTCCCTCATTTCATGCAAATTTTCCCTAAAAGAGAAATCCTCAGGGGGAGAAGCTGAAGGAATGGATTCCTCAGCATCAGAATCCTCATAAGGAGGAAAAGAATATTCCTGGTCAGAAGAAGAAACTGAAGAAACAGAAGCCTGATCAGAGGAGTCATAATACACTTCCTTCCTTGGCCTTTTATCTGGAGGGGGATGTGAACCCCTAATCATAGTAAGTCTTCAGCCATGTTGAGTAACTGTTTCCGAGACTTGGGTGCCGGATCAGAAGAGGCCTGGGCTGCAGTCTTTGATTTGGAAGGAGTCTTTGCCTTTTTCTTTGGCTTTGTCTTTATTAGAAGCTGAGTAGGCCTGAAAACCCCTTCGGAAGCCGGTACCTGCACAGCGGCTCCGGACCCATCCGAAGGAGCATTGTCCGAAAGTCCTGCGAGAGAAATATTCAAAGGCCTAGTTGGCTCCTCGTGGGAGTCCATTTCAGCCATCAGTTCCGAAATGGCCGACGGCAGGGGCTGCAAAAGCGCCTCACTGACGATGGCCGAACCTGAAGCTGGCTCTGCTTGTACAATATCGTCCGATTTGGACCTCGGAGGCCTGTCTTTATCCTTGCGTCATTTGTGAACTCCAGTAGCCGGAACCGTATCCGATGACATTTTGTAATTAAAACGCCTACCAAAGTAATGAAATGCAAAATCGTACCTTCGTTTAATTGTACGTTGATTGAATCTAGCACAAAACTGACAACTAGCTACGTCGTGGTCAGGGCCTAAGCAAGGAATACAGTAAGAATGAAAGTCCTTATGAGGTATTTGCTTCCCACATGAAATACAATTATTAACTTTTTCTGACATCGGACTGGAGCAAGAAAAAAGTTTCCCCAATGGGGTAATTAGCTTTGAGTAGGAGAAGAAAGTCTTCGAACTGAAGTACATTTAGAAAAAATTGTCAGGAGTCAGCCGACCGGCATTTGCGAACTGCTATCACCGCACTGCAAGAAAGACTGGAGAACATGGCGTCGGCTGTCAGCTTTGTACTCCTGGCGCTCTGATGTCAGGGAACATGGCTGAGCAGCTGAGGCTGGACCCAGACTTTGGGATTATGGCTGACCGAGGACTGCCTGCCGGCAGGGGAGAACCCTGCAGTCATGACTGCAACAGTGAAACACGATGAACATCTCACTCCCACAAAACATAAGAAGCATTTATCAAAAACACCTGTTCAAAAAATAACTTAATTTTTCTTCAGAGTACATGGTCCTGCCCTAACCCCCAACTTGATCTAGCCTCTTCTCAACTAACTTCCTTTTCCTTATTCTACTCTCTACTTCCTTGTACTTGCTCATATACCTTTATACCTCCCACTTCCATAGCATATATATTCATATATATCTTTATTTAAAAATGATTGAATGGTTTATCTATTTGTATGCACTTCATGTGTGATATTCTCTACACCTGTCAATTGTTATTTAATCTACAATATAAAATATGCTTGTGCTTCCTTGGTCTCACCCACTTAAGCTAAAAAGATTATTATTACAAACGTCAATTATTTCAGAAGTGGCACATAAGGTGGTTTGCTGCATAGAAGACTGATATGAGCCAAATCAGACATCCATCAATCCCATCCACCCACAACCCTTTTTCTTCCATTTTTACACACATGAGGTCAAGGTGTCACTTCAACAGTGACAATCATATAGAGCAAAGGTTTACACCACCAGGAGGCTAGTCCTGCCCTGGGAGTTCTTCCACACCACACACTTGTTTACACTTCACTCTTATGGTCATTTTAGAGTGTCCAATCCACCATACTGCATGTCTTTGGAATGGAAGAAGAAACCTGAGCACCAAGCGGAAACTCATGTGGGCACGGAGAGGAACTGCACACTCTGAACAGAAGAAACCCCAGCAGAGATTCGGACCAGGGAACCTGTTATTGTTATGTGACAACACACTATTCACTCTCCCAAGCCAAATTGTTACAAAAATGCCTTACACAGGAATTAAGTCACTACAAGAGCCAGCTCCAGCCCAAGGCAACTTAAGCAATTGCCTAGGGCCCATTGCTGTCTGGGAGGCCAAGCCCAGTCATAACATATTAAAAAAAAAAAAAAAAACTACTCTTTTCTTTTAAAAAACTTACCAAACCTCTTACCAACACAAGCACACAACACCATCTTGCTCACTGGGCTTAGATGTTAAGCCAATTCATTCCGTTTCAAGTGTTTTTATTTATTTATTTTTTTATATATTATCATTGCAGTTGTTCTTGTTCCACTACAACTGGGCAACTTTCTTTTTGAATACCACAGCATCGGTTCTTAGTCCAGATGTTTCTGTAGCAGCAACTAGCAAAGTATGCATTAGTGTTTATCACTATCCGACAAGTAAGAGTGTGTGTGTGTGTGTGTGTGTGTGTGTGTGTGTGTGTGTGTGTGTGTGTGTGACAGAGAGAGTGTGAGAGTGTGAGAGAGAGAGAGAGAGAGAGTGTGTGTGTGTGTGTGTGTGAGAGAGAGAGTGTGTTTGTGTGTGTGTGTGTGTGTGTGTGTGTGTGTGTGTGTGTGTGTGTGTGTGTGTGTGTGAGAGAGAGAGTGAGTGTGTGTGTGTGTGTGTGTGTGTGTAACATACCCCTAGTTGGGTGAGGGGCTTGGCACAGAAACTGTACCTTAAGTACAAGTTGCAGCAGAATTAATCCTCAAAACCAATCTCCAGTTTTACAGATCTCTGCTTCTGCCTCATTTTCAAAAGCATAGCTGTTACTATGAACCAGCACCCGCCCCCGGCTCTTCACGTGAAGAACAAAAAAAATAGATGCCCAATCTGCTGGCACACCAACCAGGTGGCCAGATGTAAAACATGCCCCCCGGCAGAACTATTCAGGTACCCTTTCTGTGCCCTGCCCCTATCCCTCTTTCAACCAATTTTATTAAAAGAAAATATTTTTTAAACTGTAGCAAACAGTTGCTACAGTTTTTACCCTGTCTGTATGGGGCACTACAGTGTTGAGGTTAATTATATAAAAAAAAAAATATATATATATATATATATATATATATATATATATATATATATATATATATATATATATATATAGGGTCTACTTCTGATTGTTGAAAACACACTTTCTCAACAACCAGAAGATCTAACCCATTTAAGCGAAAGTACACTTAATCGAAAGTGCACTTTCGCAAAAGCCAGTCTCCGAAGCACATTACAAGGTTATAAAGAAATATATCCTTTTCCCCACTGTAGTGCGATCTTGGATTTAGTATATTTAAGTAGAGGGGTGTGGGTGGTCCAGGGGGGCTTGCCCCCATGCAAAATACTGTTTAAAGTATTATTTTGTTATTTTTTTTCTGGTTTGGAGAACCAGCTTTTGTGAAAGTACACTTTCGCTTTAATGGGTGTTGATGTTTCTTGTTCGAGATTGTGAAATTTTGATCAAGAAACATAGACCCATATTACATATATATATATATATATATATATATATATACATACATACATACATACACACACAAATATATATATATATATATATATTTTTTTTACTTTTAAACTGTAGTAAACTGCTTGCTACAAGGTAACAAGCTGTTAAGAGTTTAGCCCACACATGGAGTGCTACAGGCTCAGGTCTGACAGTAAATGCAATACTGGCTTTTAAAAGTCGGTATTGCATTAAAGATCAGGATCGGCTGATTGTGTCTCAACACTTTGCGCCTGGAACAGTTGCCTCTCTTACCCCACCCTAGCTATACTTCTATTCATTTTTATGTCCTATTCTTCAGCAAGTCCCTTAACCAGACAATGCTTTTGGACAACTGGAAATTTGGGCTAGGTGCCTCAGTGATTCCTTGGACTGCCAGGTAGCTATGGGGAAGGAGCATCATCGTATGAGACATGTTCTTTGGATGTGATAACTGGTTTGCTTGATTGACAGTTTGTAATATAGCAGAGTTTAATGTTAATATTTTAGCTTTGAATACATTTTGTAATTTATTTTTTTTAATTTATCTTGTTTTTTGCAGGTGTACAGGTGTGCAATGTGCTGTGTTTGAGGTACAGTATATTTTGTCTAGCACTTATTTTATTTATTATTTATTTTACATTTGTTGACCGGGCTAGTCTAACTGGATACATGTCCATTTTCAGTAGAGGCCCGGGGAGAAAAGCTCCAAGCATAAGAATAACAATATAACAAAAAGCAAACAAGTGAAATAAAGTAACAAAGCAACAGTACCATAGTAACATAGGTAAAATGAGAAAAGCAAATGGGACTAACAAACAGTGACTACAAAACATTTAGGCAAAAGCCAGACCAGACATAAATAAGCAAATGCACTAGACAGCACCAGGGCAATTGCAGAGAGAACAAAGTTCCCAAATCCTTACTGCAAACTTACTGCAGATGAATAAGGCTATGATCGGTTAAAGAGCTGCTTTCTGTAGTACAGGGTTTGATTCCCTCAGCGTTCATTCTTCTTTTGATTCTGACCAAGTAACTTCAACAGGCAGTACTTCTGGGCTGCTCCTGAAAAGGGCTAATCAAGCCCAGTGGGTAGTAAAAGATGTTAGTACATGCATTACACATTTGCCTTTGAATTTCTGTACCCTTCACTAGCCATGGATTAGTACTTCATTGCATACTATAAGTATGAATCCCAGCACATCTCTTGTAGTTTAGTTTAATAGACTGAAAGATTAATTTTCACTAAATGTGAGTTTTTTTTTTTTTTTTTTTTTTTTTTTTACGGAAAGTGCAGTTTACAGTTTTCTATGTGGGCAAGTTTTGTATAGCAAATGTCTATTGGGGTTTTTCTGTAAAATTTGCAATAAAAATTTTAAATGAAAGCCAAGTCTCTATGATAACGGTAAAAGCAAAGAAAAATGCAGAATGTACACAGATAGGTTTGAGTATTTATAGTAACGGGCGATTCAGTCAATTAATGGAATATTGGTACGGGTGGAAAGAGCTTGACCACTACCCTGCAGAGGGCACCATTTGTCCACTATCCAGCTTGGTTGACTGGAGGTTTATGCTGCAATAGTAGGGCTTTATCAGCCATTCAAGTAGGTTAGACCTGTACTGAGTGATGTCATACGGGATAGCTATTCTTGATAAAGTAATACGCAGGTCAGATACGAGATGTAGGTGTCCTGCAAGCATTAAGCCCCCCCCCCAAAAAAAAAAGAGAGTATGTTATTTGTAGCAAGATTTCTGATTGATGCTTGGCACATGGATTGTTGAAGAAAAGTTGCTGCAGAATTTGTGTTGTCTTTCATTATTTTACTTTACTCATTGTACTAAAGAATGAATTAATTCATTAATGAGCCTGGATTGTATAATATAGTCTATGTTGCAGTACCTTCTTTACAACTTCAGCAACTGCAAAGGGGATGACATCTGTCAGGTTATATAGTCTGCACTGTTTGGACTGATGATCAGAACAGTCTGATCTTCAGCATCCATTGTGTAGTCATTGTTGCACATTACTGTGATGCAGTCTTGTCAACAAGGTTGGGCTGCAGGGCATTTCAGTATTTAATTAAAAACTGTTACGTGCCTGTCATAATACAAACAGTCCCAATCAAAGATTTGAACATAAAATATATTGTTTTGTATAGGGCAAGCCACCCTGTGCCCTCCAATCCCCCTGCTACTTTCTGCAGCTAGGGTGCCATCATTTACCTACTATGTGGCATTGAGCAAGTCACTTGACCAAACACTGCTTTTAAGCAATTAGGAATTTTAACATATGAATACACTTTTAAATTAGATTTTTTTTTTGCAGGCACACAAGTGTGTGAAATGCACTGTTTTGGATATGACAATATGTCTGGTATTCACTTGAGGGGAGTAAGGCTCTGAGATGTTAATGAGCTACTTATGTGGTGTACGGTTTGATTCCTTCATGGTTCGATTACTTCAGCCTTTGTCTACTGTGCAACTCTGACTAAGTCACCTCACCAGTACTCATGGGATGCCCCTGAATATGGTCACTTGTATCCAAGCAGGTTGTCCCAAGCTGTTAGTAAATGCTTTACACATTTATTTTCTGAATTTGTACACCTTTCACATAATCAGTAATTAGTGATTCACCATATGTTATTCGACTATGAATCCTATAGCATCTTTTGTAGTCTAATGGATTGCCAGATGCATTTTCAATAAACGTGAGTTTGAGGAACAGACGTTTATTGTTGCTCTTGCCAAGTCATTTTCAATGCAACACTACGTTGTTTGTTTAGCAAATGTTTGTCATTGTTTTTGCTGTAAAATATGAAATAAAAGTCTTAAAGTGCAAACCTGATTACTTTAAAAGTAAAAAAGATATTGCATGTACAATGGCAAGTTTGAACATTTTTTTTTTTTTTGTAATTGGGGAGAGACAACCAAATAATGGGATACTGGTATGGCTGCTCTGGGTGGGGGCCCAGTCCATTACTCCTCCTAGGACCCCATCTGACCATGATCCAGCTCTCATCAACAGTAAGCAGGAAGACTGGAAGGAGTAGGCATGGGTCTGGATTACGGGTCCACTTCTACTTATTGAATTTACACTTGTTCAAATCCAAGATTGCAAACT
>NC_056730.1:61871247-61873854 GCF_019279795.1 Protopterus annectens | reverse complement strand
AAATACCAGTAAACAAATGTATTAATTTATTGTGTTAGTCTGATTAGTCCTACTGGGGAAAGCCTGTTTAGACATGACACAACCATACAGTGGCTGCTTGTACAAGTCATGAAAATGCTACATGCTGCTCTTTTAATGCACCTCTCTTTCCTACTGTTCTGTGGTGAAGGTTAATAAACCTACACTTAAATTTAGAAATATTTGAGTGCTGTTTTTTTTTCTGTGATTGTTATAAATTTAACTGTGTACTGTTGGTTCAGTCCATGCACCTGTTGCAGTTGTGAGTTTATACGTGCATCTGTTGACTGCCAACCTTGGAGAGAGATATAAACTGGTGTAAGCCTAGCATGTTGAACAGTAGTATAGTAGTGTGATTTATGTTCATTTATTAATGACTTAACTAGAGATGAGGATGATTTTCTTGTTTTGTCGACAGTAATGTGTCTTCGACTACAAGAGGTTTATTCATTAACAGCCATACAGATATGGAGAAAGCATTTAAAAAACTTAAGATTAACACTAAGTGAGAGTTGCTGGAGCCATGTCAGACTCAAAACTGGTCACAAGTGGCATCCCACAGGGTTCTGTCCTGGGACCACTCTTGTTCGGTATATACTTTTCCGAGGTACACGCAAACGTGGGAGGACAATGGCTCACCAAGTTCGCAGACGACTGGAAACTGGGCGCCATAATCAACTCTCCAACTGACACAAACATCCTTCAAAAAGGTCTCACAGAGACAGATAACTGGTGCCAGCGCCATGCTTTAAAGCTAAATGCCAAAAAATGTATAGTCATACCCTTTGGCAAAAACAATGTGCCCACAAATTACCACATAGGTGGAAACCCATTAAGTACAGAGAAAGTTATTAGGGACCTGGGGACCCAAGTTGATAGCAATCTCTCCTTTGAAAACCACATTGCCAAAGTGGTTAGAAAGACCTTCTACATAGCCCACCTCATCGCGAAGGGTTTCACATCTAGATCAAGAGAGGTAATCGTGCCCCTTTATTCATCCCTCATCAGGCCCATCATAGAATACAATGCCCCTTTTGGGATGTACCTTACCCGACACCTACAGCAATTAGAAAGACCCCAAAAGTATCTCACCAAGAGGATCAAGGGTCTCAAACAGATGCCATATGCTGCTTGGTTAAAAAAGCTCCAGCTCTACTCAGTTGCATACCGCCTACTTCGAGGCGATCTATGCCTGACATACAAAGCTATGTCAAATCCAGAATTAATGAACATGCTCCACCTCAGTAAATCTAAATCCCTTAGAGCCACACGCTCGAGGGACTTGAACCTCAGCACAGAAATAAATAGAACTTGCTGAAGGGACAGGTTCATAACCCAGAGGCTCCCTTCGCTCTGGAATAGAATTCCAGTTCATGTGAGGCAGAGCACCTCACTGAATCTCTTCAAGAAGAATCTCGATAGGTAGATGGGAGATTGTATGTTTGTCCCAGGGATTACTCCTGTGTCACTATTAGACAGAGGCACAGTAAACTAAACCCTAAAAAGGGCACAGTATACTCAAATCAAGGGGTGGCGTAAGCCATACAGAATCGGGCTAGGCTTATAATTGCCCCAGGGCAGATAGCCTAGTATGAACCTATGAGATCCCATTTGGCACATTAATCTCTTGAGGGCATATGTTGATGCAACAATGTCAGTGTGGTCTTTGGGTTTATGTAGAACCCAGAGTTAGAGAAAGATGACATTAATTTTTTTTGCAGAAGTGGTGGATGGTACAAAGGACAGGCTCACATATGTTTTTTGAACTTTTAAATGAATGTTATGATCAGCAACTTGTTTCTATTAATAAGCCGACTGATGAAAGATATGAAAGTTTACAGGCGTTCATAGGAAGTACTGGCTATGAGGGCTTGTATACTAAGTTCTTGAAGGAAGTTAAGGAATATGAAGGTGAGCTGAGCATCCAGAAACTTAAGAGATATAATCCTGATTTAAGGGACTTTCAAAATAATGTGCTATATACGTGCAGTGTGTGAAAAGAGGATTAGGCCAAAATGCAAATGAGGTCTCTCTATTTTGAAGCACTGCATGACTGCCAGTACAACGGAGTGGAGTGCGTCTGATTTTTCTACTTCTAGTACTGAAGTCGGTGATCATATGGATTTCAATTCAATAAATAAAAGAACCAAAATGAAAGTCAACTCTTTAGAAAGGCCAGTAGAAAGCACAGACAAATAGAAGAAATTACTGAAATTGATGATGATTTGGTGGTTAGTTTAACATCACTGGACTTGATGGTTGGTGAAACTGAGTTATTAAATAAGGGTTTAGGGTACATTCCTTCATTTTTTTGTCCCACATTATTCTGCTGTAGTGGATATTAAACGTTTTTGTAGAATGTTAAACTTGAAATATTACTTTAATTAAAAACAAAGCGATAAGATTGTTTCTGAATGTGATTTCAAGTTTAGAAAATCTACTTTTCAACCACTTTACCACCCTGAAGCTAAAATATTTGAACAGAAAGTGTTTTGTGAATTGTATGTTAATCAAAGTACTGTGTTTAGAAATTATGGCTATAATTTCAGTAAACAACAAAAAATAGCCTTCAATAAATTAGCTAGAAAT